>NW_026851484.1:0-249813 GCF_030913505.1 Colletotrichum phormii
ATGATGACTCCGGTCATCATTGTCCCTTGTTCTGCATATATAGCTACGCGCCCACAGTGACAAGTTGCGGCGGCGTAACAGTGTTACGGCCAGCTAGTCGTAGGGGTAGTTTGCAGAAGTTGAGGCTGCGGAACTGGTAACAGTATTCGTAGTCGGGGATAGCTTCAGGGAAGCTATGTCTGTCAATCGTAAGGGTAGGTAAGGCTTCGGTGATCAATCGTAGTCTTGTCAAGGTAGTAGCTGAAAGCGGATGTTAATCCTGATACGAAGTTAATTGCTGAAGAAGCTATGGAAAGTCTGTTCTAGAGCCCAGCTCGAGTCCATCCTTATATACAAGTCCGATCCTAACTGAACAGTGCTGAACAGTCCACTTTGTCTGGATATGTTGGATATGCCGAATATCCAACATATCCTTGACTCGGTTGGATATGTCGCATATCCAACATATCCTTATCCCTTATCATATCTCTTATCATCACGTGACCTGTACCATAGTTCTTCCGTTCCTGGGGTTTCCCCAATGTTCCGTCCCGTCCTGCATATATGATGCGCCGTAGCCGCTAGGCGTCAGCGGGGCACGCCCTGGTCTTCATGTTGGGTCGTAACAAACAGCTGGCCGTAACAAGTTTATAATAATATACGATTTTTTATACCGCTATACGGGGTCTTATAAACTTAATTAATAATATACCTTAAGCCGTAATTCTACGTAAACTATATCTATGGTTTATCTCACTAATATAAAGTTCAATAATCGGTGGTGGGGTGACTATGAAATTCGATTTCTGCTTTGACGTATGAAAAAAGTGTTCTGGCGGAGTGCCTCTTGCAGTCTGCCGTACAGAGCCTCAGCTAATGGTGGTGCCCCAATGCAACCAGACGCGTTTGTGGCTTGATTCGACTCGCCAAAAGGTAGGTGATTGGCTTAGACGATATGCTGCAGGCATGGATATTCTATGTTCCGGGATTACTCACCCCGCGCTGTGTCGTATCGTATCGTGTCTTGTCGCGTCGCGTCGCGTCGTGTCAACTTGAGTCAACTTCAGGTTCATTCTTGTGACATGTGGCCACAATTTGAACTAGAATTGAATTCTGGAACGCGACATTTGGGTCACCTTGCCCACACCTCAACTGTGAGAATCCGCCTCAGATGGATGCAAGAGCGTTTGGATCCCTTTTTTGCGGCTAAGCCACAATGACAAGTGTCTAACTTCGGGTCCAGTTGACTGGATAGAGGTCTCGCTGCATATCACAACTTCTTTGCATCGTGGGTGTTCTGTGATGTACTGTGATTGGCACTGACCTCGTGGATCTTGGGCACCGGAAACTGAAGAGAGCCTTCTCGCGATCGCCAAGATCAATAGGTAAGTATGTTGTTATCTATCGCTTAAACATCACACTGATAAAAGCGCAAGTTGGCATACAGGATCTCGTTCGAACTCGACCGCCGAATCAATATCTGCCTTATATTCCAAAAAAAATAATAAACGGTAGATACGTAGCCGCCTAGAAGACTGCCGAAGAAAGCATGCTCGCTACAACGACGACAGGCAGCAGTCGCGATCTCTTAGGCAGCCGACGTACCTACTCGATCTAGCGATCGATGCTCCTGTGATAATGGGCAAGTTAGGTTGATAGAGGTGGGAAAGAGTACCGACCTCGCTATCTTGAGTTACTGTTGATGCCAACCGCCGCTGCATTACCGTAGAGGTTAGTCTAGCTCTCGGTCTGCGACATCTTTGTGCAGGTAGATGCACTCTGTATCCTTCACGACGAAGAGGACCAGATGATTCAGAACGAGGTGCGTATCGCGCACGATCTCTATGAGGCGGGCGTTATTAAAGGGGCCGCCTCTGCGTCGCACATTAATGCCGGGTTCTTAGTACCTCGTGATCTGCCTTATCATGAGTATGAGCTCCCTATTACTAAGTATGAAAGGTGAGGATAGGATATCAGATTACCGCCTTAGACGTTTAGAACGAGTGTTCGAGAAGAAGTCAACCGATTGATGAAAGGGGGTGGACATTCCCAGAAGTGAAGGACGCATTTTGTGTTTTGCGCTTCGAGTCTGAACGAGTTGTATCCCATCGAGTGCCAATTGGCAACAGGTACATGCCCTTAGGGGAACTGACCACTCAGGAGACAGCCAAGACTTCTTCTAGCCAACCAAAAAGCCTAGATTATGGATACTTCTGTTCTCTATATACTCTGACTATGAAAGAGGTACCAGCAATCATCCGAGTTACAAAGCGCTACTCCACACTGCAGGCACCCTGACCTCGTCTTTTTTCTGTGGGATCGTGAGTGTTGTTGAACAGGGCCTCGTACTGCGGCTTCATTGGTCCACTGTACCCACGATTCAACCAGCCTCAAAGGCACATACTGCTGAAAAAGCTCTAAAGGGGTAGTAGATAGACCCCGTACTGTTGCGGCGCGGTAGGGCACGTCGAGGGGGTTGAATTGGCCCGGTGTGCCCCTTTCTAGCGGAGGCGATTCGTGTGGGCGTACAGTTGCGTTATCACACCTCTCGGGCCTACATTGAGCTGTACAGGCGCTATCAAGGTCTTCGGGAAGTACTGCGACGGTGATATGTGAAAGCGCTGACGAATCAGACGCATCAGAGTCGCTTGAGGACATCGCGACAGTTGCCCATCTGTAGAAATGTTAGTTGTGGTGGTGAACGCAGCTGGGAAAATATAGGGGTTGATGACGTACCGTCATGTATTCCCGCGGTGAGGGGGCAAAACTGGGTCAAAACTGGGCATAATGTACCTGTTGCCAATTGGCACTCGATGGGATACAGATGTCAGGACATGATTCATGTCTATAGCGACTTTGATGAGTTATCGGTCTATTCTATGAATCGGATTACCTCAATAATTGCTTTGCGCTTATTCAATATGACCCAGAAATTCTATCTTGTTCTGGAAGGGCTCTGAATTCCTAATGCCGGAGCTTTCGGAATCTGTAGCATCACAGTAGCATGGCGGATGCCCTACGAGGCTACCAATCAACGTCTGAGGCACCGCATGGAATAACAGCTCCGCCGCCGGTATGAGGATCAATGAGCAGCCGTCGAGGTTGCGATCCTGGCGACCATACCTTGGAGAATGTAGGAATGGAACAGGGGAATGAAAGGGCTGGCTAGGGCTACCTTAGGTTGAAAGCGTTAGGCTTGACCGATGCGAAAATCAGGTGCAGAGAGACCGGTCGACATATGCTTTCACGTTCCCGACCAAATATTGAACTCGGAAGCAATGCACTAAACATGCACGACATGCTCGCTACGGCTCACACGCGCCACGGCGGAGATCTCGCGATAGGGAGAACCTGATGGCGAGACACAGCGTGGCACACCAGGTCCACTACAATCCCTGAAACCCCTCCCTAGATTCCTTTCGAGATTCCTGTGCGAATTCCTCGCAAGTTCTTTCCCTGATTTGGATGCATGATAGCCGCGAGTGGGCGGGATTTTCGCCAAGGGAGACAAACAGCCACATATGAACAATGTTAGCACGTATACTTCGTGCCAATTGCTTTCACGGTGGCATCAACAGATTGAGCTTATATAACACCCTGAGAACACCATCACTCTATTCCATGCTTGAATTGATCTTACCTTTCCTACTGTGTCTCTAGCAAGTAGAGAATCTGTTTTGCTTACTCCTATTAATCCTCATCATGCACTTCCCCAACCCTTTTTCGTACGCTCCACAAGACACGTACGAACAATACTCCCTCATTGCGAGGCACAATGGCGAAATTTCACAATCAACGGAGGCGATGGACGAGACCAGCAACAATACAAATCATAACGACGACTCTCTCGCTTTGCTAGGATCTGCAAAAAACCCATTATTGTCCTTCCTTGACAAGCATCTACACTCCGGTGGTGACCTTCAATGGAAGAACCGCTTGGTCTCCGTCCTGGAGCTCTCTGCACTTCTCCTTCCTGATTTTGTCGTCAGCCCATTCATTTACTTCACCACGGCCCCGAGCAACCGACCCAAGCGAAGAAAGCTTGGACACACAGCATATTTAGATGGCCTCCGCGGTGTAGCAGCCTTTGTCGTCTACATCTTCCACTATTCTTACCTCTGGTTTCCGGACCTTCGCTGGGGGTACGGCGTCGAAGGTCACCACATTTTCTGGCAGATGCCCATCATTCGAGCTTTGCACTCCGGACGAGCTAGCGTCACTGTCTTCTTCGTCATCTCGGGCTTCGTTCTCACCTTGAAGACCCTGACGATGATTCACAACCGCAAGGTAGACCAGGCTCTGAGTGTACTAGCTGGATCCGCGTTCCGCCGCCCTTTACGACTATATATTCCCATTTTTGCTTCAACATTCATCATCGCTCTTCTGGTCTATGGGGGGAACTATATGAGGGATCCGTCGGGAGCACCTATCCCGCCGAGAGGACAAACCCTTACCGAACAGCTACGGCACTGGTTCTGGAGTTCGATCAATTTATCGAACCCGTTTCGACCCATTATCAACAGAGAGAATATGGGAGGAAGCGAGTATGACGGACATCTATGGACAATACCTGTTGAGTTCAAAGGTTCGCTGCTCGTATTCTTCCTTCTACTTATCTTTGCTCGGACAAAACGGTGGATTCACATGGCTGGCGTTATGGGTACAGCCTTCTGGCTGGTTCGTATCGGCGACTGGGACCAGTCTCTTTTCTGTATAGGCCTGTTACTTGCAGAGATCTCAATCATCCTTCCCAACAGCAGCCCGCCGTCAGATGCAGCCGAACATGAGACCCTCGGCTATAGCAACGCGATCACTACGAAGTTTGGATTAAGGATCGTCTACATCTTTCGTCACGCCGGTACTTTGGCTCTCTTTTTCCTCGGCTTGCACCTCTTCTCGTACCCGGAGTATTACGGCTCATCGACTCCGGGTTTCATTACAATTTCCCAGTGGGTGCCTGCCTACTACCAAGCTACGTCAGACCGGACTCAACTCTTCTGGAACTCTATTGGCGCCGTCATATTCGTCTTTGCCCTGATGTACTCCCCGGCCGTATCATTCAACCTCGATGTCCCATTGGTTTGCAACTTTCGCTTGCCCTGGTACCAAACCAGTCCTAGCCTCAATGACAGAGACAAGGAAGAACTCGCAGCGGCAACGTTTCCAGATTGCGAAGCAGTCAGGTTCGAACCACTTCTCCAGCGGCCTTTTACCACAAGCTTCGCCCAATATCTAGGGCGCATCTCGTACTCCCTGTATCTGTGGCATGGTGCCATAAACCACATGATCGGAGTGAGATGGCTGTCTCCGGCGTATTCCGCGCTGCAGCTTGCTCAAACCCAGGCTCAGACACTTACAGAGGGTGGCAACGAGGCCGCGGCAATAGACTTAACGCAAACGGCTTGGAGTGCGTACAGGCTTGCGTTCTTGTACGGAACCCTGGTCAACACACTTGCACTCTTGTGGGCGAGCGATGTCTTCAATGCATTGGTGGATGTAAACGCGGTCAAGCTGACTCGTTGGTTCGGTGAAAAGGCTTGGAGGAGGGATTGACTAAACATATAATCTTGTCCCTTGTCCATGCGATAAGCCTCATAAGCGTGCAAATCATTCTTTCATGATCTTTCCATTGAATAATTACTGAAAATCAAACCCTTCCGTTCAAAAACCAAGAAGACAAAAAATTTTTTTTGTTGTTCTATTTAACGCCATGGCGGCAAGGGCGCAGCCGCCCTTGCGGCAGACCTCCCGGAGGGTATGTGGCGTGAAGGGTCGCAGGCTCTAGCTATATACTATATAGTACACGCCGTATCCTGACGTCCTCCAAATCTTGCTCGTGAGCTACTATGTGTTCTATCCATCCCTAGTTCCCACTGGTGCCCTAGTTCCGTTATAACCATCTGGTTTCTTAATAGAGGTAGTTTGTCGATTGGAGGATAGGTTAAGACCTATCTCCTAGTACCGCGTGCTCTCGCCTAGTGCTTGACTTCGGAATTCGGGGGTTCTCCGATTGCAACCTGGGCTCGATGCGCTGGCGAGGCTCTAGTAACAACTGCGGCGCTCCTTCACGCCTCAGATGCCAATGCGCATGAAAGTGCTCACGTAGCAGAACAAGATTTTGTTCCTGTAAAGCCTTTAATTTGTGTAGACATGGCAGACCGTACACACGAGAGAAGGCCCCCGTACAGACTAAGGAATGGTCTGTGCCATTCTTACTGAGCAGCTTCCGCTGCTCTTCTACTTTCCGGAGGGCTTCATGCGATACCCAGCCAAGTACTGCGCCATATATTGTTCCCGAAAGCTCGACCGGTATTCGTGTCTGTTGTTTGGCTTGATTAGATCTCAGATCCGAGAGCTAATTAAGTAACGCGTGCTTCATCGCTCGCCAAGCCTCGAACAGATCCAACGTGGATCTCTTTAGGTGCGATTTGAGCAGAGCATGGATGCCCTCAACCCGCGAGGTAGCCACGTTGCCAAAGTGCGTGTGCTGATCAACCCAGGCTTTCACTAGCTTCTCCTTGTACGGATGGAGCCAAAAGGACGTAACGTAGCCGACTTCTTCAAGATGGTCCGTAAGATAGCGTTCTTCGAAGTGAGAAACACGTTCCCGAAAGGTCATCTCAGACGGCGAGCTAACAATCAAATGCCAGGACTTGTAGAACTCTTCCCAGTTATCAGTCGATGACTTTGGCGCTGCAGGGCTACTGGTTATCTTCGTCTTGGCAAGGTCGAACGCAGAGTAGCAATGCTGAAGCACCGCCTTATTTGCATGCCAGAGGCAAAGCAAAGATGCCGAAGATGGAAAGACAGCGGCTACAGCATTAATACATACTAAGCAGCGATCTGTGAAGACAACCGCAGGTAGGCTAGCGTTACACTGGTCATACAAGGACCTGACCCGCTCCAGAGCCCAGGTATAATCTTCTTCCGTTTCGCCACTAAGAAATGCGAACGCGATACAGAAGGAACGCTGGCAAGCATCGACGCCAACTATATCAAGAAGCGGCATACCGTACTTGTTGGTCTTGTAAGTGCAGTCCAGCAACATTACGTCTGGGTAAGCTTGTAGGATGGCCAAGGAATCTGGATGGGCGAACAAGACAGCTGTAACGCGGCCATCTGGTGCGAATTGCATTCGACTCCAGAAGCCTTCCTCGTCAAGCTGATTGGCAAGTGCGTGGATTGAGGTCTGCCCTCCACGAACATCTCGTTTGATGGCTGCAATATGATTGTAGATATCCTGTTGGGTTGCTACAGAGTTTGTGGTTTGTCGTATGTATGTCCGGATATCCCTGGGCGCGACGCCAGCATTTGATAGGCCGGCTACTTTCGCAAAATCCTCCTCTGTCAGCTTACGGTGTGTTGGGTGAGCAGACGGATGCTGGCTTGGGGGATGATTATGAGAAGAAAACCGTTTATCGGGGCGGTGTCTCAAGCTCCATGTGCTTTTATCCAAGGATTCTTTGGCAAGCACGGAAAATTGACAACCGGTTCCCCTGCTCGTGGTTCGTCTTTGGCGCGCTATTGCTTTGCTTGGGGGATGACACGACCGATCGCACGAATACGTAATTGTCCGCCGTCCACTCTTCTCTTTGGTCGATCTCCCGGTCGTGAAGGCGTATCCCCTTGTTGCTGCCCAATTGTTAATTCCCAATATGAGGTCATCGCGGGATTCATATTCGCTTTCAGGAGGTAGACAGTCGTCTAGGAAATTGAGTGCTGGATTGTCCGGGGCTGTTTCCATTCTTTTCAGAAACTTGTGGCCGAGTTGCCATGAGCAGAGAAACGTGTAGAATGACGCGAGACGCGTTCGTCAATCTGTGCCGCCAGCTTGCTTAGTCATTTTCACGGGTACCCGTGGAATTTTACATGCACGGGTACCCGTGAGCCTATTGGGAGCCCTGCGGCCGCCTCGGCTTAGTAAAGGTGCTTGACGGTGAGGCGGAAGGGGCGAGGGCGGGGCTCCGACGGGCCCTCCATACCTCTCAGGGCCAGCCGATACACATCTGCATCGATAATACCAGTGTCATCCAGGGAATCCGTGGCAAGGTCCCAGACTCCTCACAAGCTGCCTTCTTAGAGATCCAGGAGGTAGCTAGGATATACGATATACGAACCCATTGGTCCCCGGGGCACCAAGATATTAAAGGAAACGAAGAAGCAGATAGCCTAGCTAAGGAGGGAATAACTCTACCTGTCGGACTGGAAGTCCAATTCGACCGCGAGTAAGGGCAGAGCATGGGCCACCTCGAGGGAGTACAATTAGACCTCGACTACCCACCCAACCTCCGGTTGGAATCTCCCTTCTACTCCTTACGCAGAATCAATCAATACAGAGATATTGATACTTCGTCACCCCCAGGACCCTACGGTTCGAACCAAATTCCCTGTGAAAGGAATACCAACACTACCAGTCCCTAGGGGCTAACTAGCTACTCTATTAGGTATTAAGTGGCTTGCTAAAGAGCGGCCAAGACGCCAATATAGACGATGGTGGAAACAAGAGGCAACTCCCCGCTATACCTAACTAGGGCTCAAGGCTACCCTTGCTTACCCTCCTGAACTTGGCCTCCCTAGGGCTGCCCTTCATCACCTCCTCGCGGCACGGTCAGGCCACGGGGACTTTAAACAATATCACCAACGCTTTAACCACACAGAAGCACTACTTACCTACTCCTGTGGATGGGTTAAGGAGGCAGACCATCTAGTCTACTGCCGAAAGACCCTACTGAGGAGGCAACAGTGGCCCACCCTCTACCCCTACAGCCGCCAGGAGCCCGTAGGACCTATAGGGTCCCTCGATCGCTACTTCAAGGGGCTAATCACTGACTCTGAAGGCTTCCAGGCCTTCCTCTGCGTGACAGACTTCTTCCAGAAGATCTGCCCGCGGCACTAGGAGATAGGTCATAACCTATCCTCCAAACGACAAACTACCTCTATTAAGAAACCAGATGGTTATAACGGAACTAGGGCACCAGTGGGAACTAGGGATGGATAGAACACATAGTAGCTCACGAGCAAGACTTGGAGGACGTCAGGATACGGCGTGTACTATATAGTATATAGCTAGAGCCTGCGACCCTTCACGCCACATACCCTCCGGGAGGTCTGCCGCAAGGGCGGCTGCGCCCTTGTCGCCATGGCGTTAAATATAAAACAAACAAACAAACAAACAAACATAATATTACTGAAAATATCATACCAAGTCTCCAGAGAAGTCCGATGGTAGAAGACGCGCCGGTGAAGAAGACCATAGCTGCGGTCAAGAACGTCATCAACTGCCCAGACTATTGAACATATGCCCCAACGTTGAAGACCCTGCCAGCTACATGCCATCCCGAATCATGGCATTTATGAGTTGGACGTGACGGTTGGCGTTTGTCTCACTCCACTCTGTATCGTAGTTCAGCCCGTAAGGCCAGATGTGGGAACCACCACAGTTGATGACTGCCCCCGAACCATCCCAGGACCGTAACAATGGCAGCGCAGTAGCCCAATCTCTAGCAGCACACTTCCTATCAAACGCAGCAGTTTGACCAACTCCCAGAGTATGAGAGACCTCATGGAGGGCCGTTCTCTCATTCATATATGCTCGGTTTGAGCCGAATCTGACGTCGCCGTTATAATTTGCCTCCGCAGTTGGTACACCAGGAGTATAGTAAACGCGTAAGTTCTTCGTTGCGCTTCCCAGTCGAGAGTGACGGGCAACTGCAAGACGCATTGCGGCTTCGATCTTGTTGTAGGCGTCTGTCTGATCCGCTGTAGGGCTTGCAGCCTTCTCGAGGCTCCAAGTGATTGCGCTCTGCGCAGTTGCGGCATAAGTTGCAGCTATCATGAAAAGGGACAGCTTCATGATGGGTGGTTGTTTGATGTAGTATCTCTCCAGGTACTATAATTATTTGATAACAGTGCGACGTTTAGGCTCGGTGGGAATTAGGAGTGAAAGGCAATTTCTGCGGTTCCAGACGCCACATAAATGGAATGGAAATGACATCTTCTTATACCCTGTCAGATAGGCGGGCCCAGCCCCGAGGCTCGGACTCAACAGTACAAGACGATTGTTCTCAGAGATGTCCTGATTCTGCACTTTTGGGCGCCCAGGGCTGGCAACGATGTTAGCTTCGCTTCGCATCCATGAATCGTGTGATTCGACGCACATGGCAACAGTCGCGGACTTGATTTATCAGGGGAGTACTACGCTGAGCGCCTAACAAAGATTCTTGGCCCGAGAAAGGCCCCTCAATTGTGGCATATTCGAAACAATTTCTCGCAGGCGTCAAGCTCAACTGCCGTTCCGAGACTGTATTTCCGGTAGACCATCTAGGATCGTCGCCAGGCTAAAATTTAACCTTATCTTCCACCAATTTGCTTTAAATAATCGGCATGGCGCTAGTACAGTTCTGATCAGCCTGTACGACAGATGGAGACTTCTATGTTGCACTTCGGCGCGAAAATGGAAGGTCGGAAAAGGCCATTTGATCCACGGATCAAAACTGATCAACCTGCGGAGATGAAAAAATTAGACTCTGTCTTCTCGCCGAGGATTTCTCTCGATTAGGCATTTTGAAGCCTCCCGGCCTTGGCCCTTCATTGTGTATAATATCGCTTTAAATTGTCTGGATAAGCTATGTATGAGTTTCACCCAGACTTGGCCGCCTTCACTGCGACGCAGCGTTGTCGCGGTGCTTGTCTTGCAGCAAAGTACAGGGCGCGCTGTGCTGCTGCCGAGCCGGTCCATGCGAGATGATGTGGAAAGCGAGAAAATGGTGATCGGGCTCATATTAGATGCAAGTTATTGTTAGACTCAAACTTCGGGAAATTGGAACCATGGAGCAAAAATCCCAATCTCTACGAACACAATATCACTACTAGAAAAAGGTAGAACTGAGGTTACACTGCGGGGTCGGGAATGCACGATGAATTAACAGCTTACCGACTCAGGCTCCAAGGGCTAAGTTAGGTAATATCGGTACGCATAAGGAACTCGAGACAATGGCGGCAATTCAATTAGTGGAAATACTGCTAATCTGTTTACAATGTTTCGTGGCCTTTACAAACATATAAGGAATTTTCGCGCAGTTTTTAATGGTCACATACCTAAGCTGGGACCATCCGGCCAGCGCCCTAATGTACCCCAGAGCTCTGTAATAATTGCAGCTTCGCCGCCATTTTTCGAGAATTCTAGTCAATTCCTGTAGATCTTGCGGCCTTTGAGCTGTACTCCATCCGAGCAATGACCACCCTCTGCCGGGTCCTCTTTCCAAAGCTCACGCCAGCAGAGCAAAGTCATCAAAAGAAAAAGTGCAAATGACACCATTACCATCAACGGAGTGCTACGGGTTTCTCCCAGGCGATAGCAAAATCATGATTAGATAAATACATGGAATTGAGTACATTAAGGTATCCTACATGAGATTTGAGCTGGAAAGAAGGCGTGTTAGACCTAAGAGGGTCAGCCTTTGTCGCCCTCAAGAGGGATTAATGGAAGCCTACCTTGTTCCTTCGAAGCCCAACCATTCGCGCCATCTCGGTCCAAAAGCCAACTGGCGGATCAACTAAAGACTCTTCGTAGGCTTCAATCAATGGCCGCTCCCAAACAAGATCAACCTCATGGGGCCTTATGTATCTGGTCTTCTTGAATAACTTCCATCCACAAAAAAGAACGACGGCTAGGATCTGCATAGTGTAGCTCTGGAAGAACAACTCTACTGACCACGGCCGGAACGCGTAGTAGCCATACACTAAGAGAATGAGCAACTGAAAGCCCAATGCAATGTATGCGCCGTAAGGCTGGAAGTATCCATAGTATGGTCGGGTTTTGCGATCAACTCCTTGGGCGACACAGGCCTTGTGATAGTTGATGAACGTGATCGACATGATGATGAAGCTGATCAGCCCACCTCCCGTGATAAGCGCAGTTAGCCATGTAATAACAACAGCAGAACTGCTGCTTACTTGGAGGAAAGATAACATCGGGAATAGCATGACGATGGCGAAACAGTAGATGGGAGTTCCATTTTTGTTGCATCGACGCAGGAAACGAGGCGCTCTTCCTTCGATGGATAGTGAGTAAAGCGCTCGAGTGGCACAGTAGGTGTAGGTATTGCCAGCCGAGAAGATAGACGTAAGAATGAGTGCGTTGACGATATGAGGAAGCACACCAATACCGAGTGTCTCCATGGCAATCACATAGGGAGAAGCCGCAGCCGTACCGCCACCACCATCACCAAAGTAAAGGTTGACTAGGGTTGGGTGGTTATACGGAACTACGATGCCAACAGCCAGCGCACCGATGATGAAGAAAATACAAAATCGGTAATACACGGTAATGAATGCTGACTTGATATAAATGCTGGGCCGTTGAGCTTCAGCAGATACCATGGAGATGTACTCGGGACCGACAACGGTGAAGGAGGCACTGAAAAGTGCAGCAAGAAACCCTTCGAAACGACCCAGGTCGCCGCCTGATAGATATGTTGCAAACGCACCAGGGTTCGTAAAGTGGCGGAAGCCGTATGCATCTCGTTGGGGGTTGCCGCCGACCATGGTCACAAATGTGAAAGCGAAAAGCATGAAGATCAAGATCAGCTTCCCTCCGGAAAGCCAAAACTCAGCTTCGCCATAGCCCCGTACCGCGAGGACATTGATCAACCTGTGTACACACGTCAGTGTCACATTACATTTGTATTTGCAGCATACCCCCCTCGCAAAGGGAAGCCAGCGGCAGAAGCAGAGTGTTCTGCGAATCAGGATGATATTCTTACCCATAAAGAATAATCACAGCAGCACAAATACCAGCTGTTGGACCGGGTTTCACGACATCATCACTCCAAAACGAAATAACGATATTGAGAGCAGTAATCTCAAAGGGGATCAAGATAGCTTCGTAGAGGAAAAAGTTCCATCCCGCAAGGAAACCAAGTGCGTCATCGACCCAATACCCAGCCAGACGGACAAAGCCACCTGCAACGGGCATATACGTGCTCATCTCGGCAACAGAGTTGTTGACGAGGGCAAGAATCAGGGTGTAAGCGGTGTACGCTATCAGCAAGCTGCCGGGACCACCCTTGGCGAGACCACCGCCGATGCTGATGAAGAGTGCCGTTCCAATTGATCCACCTGCTGCGATGAGCTGGATTTGACGATTGTTGAGCCTGCGATGCAGGTGACCCATCTTGTCTTCGGAGTCGACATTCCGGATGCTACCGAGCTCGGCGGTCATCGCATCGCCGGAGCTCGGGTGCTTCTCTGCATGCGACTCCTTCATTGTGGTAGTGTCAGATGAGAAAACAAATGAAGGCCGCAGCCGTTGAAAGATCCCACGAGAATGAACCAAGGACGGGCGGAAGTAGAAAGATTGACTCAAAACACCATGTAAAGTTTGCGACACGTGACTTTTGGCAGTCTTTCGGGAAGGAGGAGGAGGGAGTGAAGCAGAACCACGGCAAGAGGGCGAAAGGGGGGGGAGGGGGGGGGGGGGGAGGGGGGGCAAGTCGCTTTTGTTAAACAACTAGCAGCAACAGGCTTGTCAACTTGTCAACTCTTATCGGGCTGAATGGTTGGTATCTCCAGAAACCGCGTCCAGTGACAGGTTAGCTCCACGCTGGCCAAGCATGTAAAGCGAAGGTAAGCACGGCAAAGTGGTTTGGCAACGGCACCAACACCGACGTTGCCTTGAACATAACAGGGAATCTCCCTGCGTGTCGTATCGCGACAGGGCCAACACACAATGATAAGGGACCAGGGAGTCGGAGACCAAGATTCTTGGCCCCATACTAGTTGAAATTGAGCTCGTGTGATTGGGTACACTCCGCGTCCGGCGTTCTTTTCCTGATTGATCCTAGCACTTGGCACGCTTCCAGATAGAGTACTACGTCAGCCCAGCTGTCCAGCTCTTGTCGACATGGATCACCAATCAGTGACTGTCAGACGTGAGCATCTGGGACTGTTTTTGATAGGTTAGGTTGCGCCCACAGCGATAGGACCAAGGCCCACTCCCCACCTCTGCGACCGGGCGGGGTTACGAACGCCTGGGGCACCCGGGCGAACTACGATAACTGCACTCTGCAACGGCGGCGGAATGGCCGCCATTGGTACACATCCGAGGCTAGCATGGAGTATCCGTACCTTAGATTGGGGACCGGGTGTCTGAGCCTCTGGAGGAAATATTTGTTTATTATTTTGTCTGCCCTATTGCTCATAAGGCGGTGCTCGATATGTGACTCACAGTATACTGGAGGAAATATTATCCGTCCGAATGATAAGTTAGGTTGCCCTGATCGTCGATATTTCGATTGGATCGATCAATCACGTGAGACGCCGAGCTCCCCTTCCCCGCCGCCAACGACCGAACGAGGAAAATAAGCAACGCGATGTCAGTAGCAAGCCTGCCTAGTAAATGGCTTGCCCCTTGTCGTGTTGAGCAGGAGCACGGCCTGACAGGAACTATTTAAGTAGTTCAAGGACATGGCCATGATGTCTTGAGCGTACCGAGGTTGTATTAAAAGTGTCGGATTGGAAGTCTAATTCGGCCGCGAGTAGGGGCAGAGCATGGGCCACCTCGAGGGGGTACACTTAGACCTCGACTACCCACCCAACCTCCGGTTGGAATCTCTCTTCTACTCCTTACGTAGAATCAATCAATACAGAGATATTGATACTTCGTCACCCCCAGGACCCTACGGTTCGAACCAACATCCCTGTGATAGGGATACCAACAAAAAGCATGTTTCGAGTAATGAATGCCCTTGAATGCCCTCACTTGACACATGATCAATCTGTTATTTGAAAGTAGCCTCATTTCTATTTTACGTCATCACACTGCCACAAAGTCTTTGGAATTAACCAACGCACAATGATTTATATGTAATTGGCTTGCATTTGTTAAGATAAAGGCCTTGTTCCTTATACTTTGTAGAGGTACTGTGGAAGACGTATCGAGCGCCGCCTAACGCCCGAGCAATCAGCGATAAGGTAGAAACAAAGTAAATGGCCTTGTTCAATTTTACCTAGGGACTCATGGGTGTTAACACAAATTGAAGTCAGGCCACCGACATTCATGAAATAGACCTTTCTCAAATAACATCAGTTTTGTGCTTGTAGCCTACTCGAGCAGGTTAGGCATGCTAGCTACTATAATGCTCGTATACGTGAGCTGCCCCTTGATGGCAGCAGATATCTTACATGAGTCTTCGTAGTTTCTAGTCTACTCCACTGCGTGCGTCATAATATCGGATGCTCGGTTGATGCTGCCCAATTCCAAAGTTTAGCGTCTTCGCAGAGCTGGATAAGTACTGTCCATTATAAAAGTAGACCTTTCAAGGCAACCACACTTTAAGGTAATTTCAATCACCAAGAGAAAGAGTACAAGTCAAATACACTGTCTCTCATTACTCAAGAAATCTCCGAGAATAATCAAGGCAAAGTATTTAAGCCCTAGCAATTTCCACTTGACGTGTGTACGCTTTTGCACATGACACACTCGATGCGTCTTGTTCTCCAGTGACGACATCGGCAATTACATGAAGCCTTTCGTTTTGATCATCGTAACCGTGGCTATGGCCCCATGCTCATTCGGTCACTGCTACTGTCTTTAGCTCAAAGCTCAGAGGTGGTCAAACAGAAAGGCAACGAAGCTCGATGGGAGGAAGCGCGCTCGCTTCCAGTGGCTCAAGATATGCGCATGAAAAACAGAAACATTAGCAGCTCAAGTCCAGCGTGTTGGGCGCCTAAGGTACTAATATCGCATACGCATTCCTGCCCATTGACGCGATTATTTCTCGATTGAGGTTGTGGGGTTTTTGATTACTAGAGAATTTTCCAATCGAACGTTCAGATAGTGCCCGTATTCCACAATGAAGGAAAGCTCATCATTCGGTGCTTCTCGAGACACCATTGCCAAGTAACCACTCAAGTTTGTTGCCTTTAAACAGAGGGGGAGCAGGCACGGCAACGGATCGCGATACCCTGATAATCTAGTTAGTTTGATAAACTTCAGTAAACAGCTTATGAACCTACTAAATCAGTTCCGTTGGTGTTTGCGCATTCTGTAGAGAGTGAATGGTACTGCTGAATTGCCCAAAGGGACGTGACAGGCGAATAATTGAACAAGATCCTCGCCCGAGGCACTTCGTCCCGGTATAACTGCACAGCATCTATAGATGTGACGATTTAGTGCACGGTTCAATGATCGACCTGGGGGGTGAGCAAACCCATGAGACGGCGCGTGATCACTGGCGACGGGTTCCCCCGAACGCCAAAACCAACACCTGTTCCGGTCCATTCCACACCCTTCAATTCGTCTGAGAGGAAGTCCAAGCTATCTTCGGGGCCGAGGAGAACAGCTACGATCGTATCAGTCAATAGAAACGTATGCCAACGGACAATGCAGACAACCCTTGATTTTATAGCCAGCTTTCACAATTGCTGCCATGTCTGAGCGAATGCCAGCTTCCACCTGCTGGGGGGTGAACCCGCTTGCTGCGACAGCGGGATGGTTCCATGGCAGGCCTCTGAACAACGGTTATGTCAGTAATCGTAGACAGTTCACGAGGACTGCAGCGTTTCTTGTATCTGATTTAATATGCCTACGTGAAAATAAAATTTCGATTGCCGCAGCCCGATGAGCATTTGCCCTTGCCAGGGAAGAATAACCCTCAGAAGGAGGGTCGTACGGAAGGCGCTGAACCACGCGCGCGACGATGTGGCAATTGCGGAAAGACTGGACATAACGCACGAACCTGTGAAGTAGTTTGGGACAGTAATGAGGAAGAGGATGATGAGTAGTTTTAATTAATTTTGTACGTTGTAGCTAAATTAACTTACATAAAAGGTAGAAAGGTAGAGGAAAGTGGCCCACTCGCTATGTTGGCCCACTCGCTATGCAGGTACGTTATCACTATTACCAGTCCCGCAGCCTCAACTTTTATAAACATATCTCACTCTTAAGCTAGAGTTTCAAGGCATCTTCGAAGGACTATATAGATTTAAAAGTATACTTCTATCTCTATTTTAAAAACTAGATAAAGAACGATAATATAAAAGAGAGCTCTCTAACCTTCGATAGAAGGGATTAGCCTCGCACTATACTACAGAAACAGACAAATCTACGCCCGACTTAACTATTCTAATAATGCTAGGATCTTTATGTTCTATAAAGGACTTAAGGAGGAAGTTAAAGACGAACTATCTTAATAAGATAGACCCGACGACTTCTTAATATATATCGAATTAGCTACTAAGCTCGATAATCGACTTTACGAACAATAAAAGAAAAAGAAGCACGTCCCGTAAATAAACACTAGGAAACGTTATTAACCGCGCTTCTAAGGATAGAACCGTCTTAAAAAGAACTATTAATAGAACCGATAAACCATGGCCTATAGATAATATAGTAGACTAATAGACCTTAGTACAGCTAAACGGGAATAAGTATATTAAAAGAAAGTCTTTAGGTGCTTTAATTACGATAAACTAGGATATATATCCCATAATTACTAATTACTTAAGCGGATTTGGTAATGACCTATTCCCGAGAAATAAATCAGAATCGCCACCAGCGAAATTCCTTATAAATAACTCTCTTAAATAACATACTATAACGATAACTACCTTATTTATTAAAATAATAAGGAAAATACAGGATAGTACTCTAAGGAGCCCGCTAGTATTAAAACTCTCATTATAATAAGCAGGCAAGAGGTCACGTAATGATTAAAGACCCTTGAGGATTATAATAAGGAATATATCTAGATATTATCCACGGCCTATAAAGCTATTAGGGCATATATTATTAACCATCTAGGACGAGCCTAAACACTCGTAATAATCGGAGGAAGACTCTAGAAAAGAATAACTACGAAGGATAAGAAATCCCTACTCTAACTAGAAAACGAGATCCTAGTAAAGGAAGTACGGATCCCTACTAAGTCTATCTATATAACATAATAAATCCCGAACAATAAGTTTTAATATAAGGTCCTCGAGCAGCTTAAAGGCCTCGACCGTAAATATAAAATCGAAATTATTAAGGAAAAGAACCTCGATTTCGAAATAAATAAGAATAAAAAAATCGACTTCCGAACAAATAGCCAAAATAATTACCTTATAATTTAAACGAACCTCGTAACGTTGCCCGACGACGTACTTAGGCGTAGATCGATTATAAGGCATCACCTAGTATTAACGATACTAGCTCTGGAGAGGATTCTAACGAATCTCGGTATAAATATATTTACCTATATAACGATAATTAGATAGTCGAACTCTATGGGACTTCCGACCGTAAGAAAGATCATATAATACCTTATATACCTAAGGATTACCCTTTGCTCGAACCTAAGGACCACTTTTATAAAGAACTCTTCTACAGATGCCTTTAGCACCTCTCGCCTAAGAAGGACTCTCGATTCTACTTACAAAGAGTTAACAATAAGCTAATTGAGGATATCTACATAAATGACTAACTCAAGAGCTAGAAACTACTATCCTTCGAAAATAATAACTAGGTAACCTTTAGACCTGATCTAAACTTTCTATATAATACCCAAATAGCGAATATATAGAATAGAACAATTATAGACACGACTAGTACTAGATCTACTATGTACCTAAGGTAAAGGCTTAGAATGAATATCAAGAATAAATCGAACAGGACATTAGACTAAAGAAACGAATAACTACAAACTAAAAACGCTAATCGATAAGAGATACTAAAATGCGGAAAGCAAGGATAAGCGCCTATATTCGATAATATATCTTACTAATAAATATCTAAGAGTTAGACTTTAGATAAACGGAGACGATGTGCGCGCGATTATCCATAGCGGCGTATAACGAACATTTATATTACTAAAGATAATAAACAGGTAAGACCTTCTATAAGTATAGAAAGAAGAACCGTACACCCTATAGAATATAAAAGGAGAGAGAGTTAAGTGTGACAAGGGACTTATCACTCATAAGACCGTATATCTCACGATATATATTAATAATTATCTAGACTAACTCCAGTATAATATTATGAAGATTGAGGATATCGATATTATCCTTCGAATCTCGTAATTACGAAAATGTAATCTACGGATAGATTGGGTAAATAACGTGGTTCATCAGTCAGCCGGCCGGACCAGTCAGCCGGACGTTTTTTTCTAAACACACTTATGTCCAAACCACTTAAACCTTTAACGCGTAAAATCTCATTAACCATAATACCAATCTACACGCAAGAAGATAAAGTCGTTCTTACGATTGAAGCGATCCGATCGATATGCGCTATAGGTAGTAACTTAAGAATTTCGCGTGCCGTAAAGACCTACGGTATCCCAAAGAGCACCTTAGCTAATAAAATAAACAACCGACCGCAACGCGAACAAACTCAACCCTAACAACATAAACTCAATCCGATCGAAGAGAAAACACTTCTCCAATACGTTATTGAACAGGATTCCAGAGGATTTCCTTTACGCCTTGGCGGTATAGAAGATATAGCCAATCTCCTACTGCGAGCGCGTAATACCGAGCCTGTTGGCAAGCGATGGGCCAGGCGGTTTGTGGACTCGCAGCCTGCTCTGAAAACCAAGTTTAATCGTCCATACGATTATCAAAGGGCTCTTCAAGAAGATCCTCAGGTTATATCAAAGTGGTTTGCGCTATTACGCAACATGATGGCCAAGTATGGCATCCAAGAGGGGGACATATACAATTTTGACGAAACTGGCTTCATGATGGGCATGATCACCGCGTCAATGGTGGTAACACGCGCCGATCGACGCGGCAAAGCAAAGTCTGTCCAGCCTTGCAATCGTGAATGGGCTACAGTCATTGAATGTATCAATTCGGGCGGGTGGTGCATCCCTCCGTTCGTGATCATCAAGGGCGCATATCACCTTGCCAGTTGGACCACGGAATCAGGTTTTCCGGGCAACTGGGTCATCAAACCCACGGCTAATGGATGGACGGATAATCAGACGGGTCTTGACTGGATTAAACACTTCGACAAACATACTAAGAACCAAACGAAGGGCGTCTACCGGATGCTCATTGTCGACGGCCATGAGAGCCATTTATCGGCCGAATTCGACGATTACTGCAAGCAGAACAATATTATAACGGCCAGTATGCCTGCACATTCATCGCATCTACTACAGCCATTGGATATTGCGCTTTATTCGCCTTTGAAACGCGCATACGGTGATGAAATCAACCTATTCATCAGAGCCTCCATAAATCACATCACCAAGTCTGAGTTCTTTATTGCCTTCCACCAGGCCCATAATAAGGTTTTTAATGAGGAAAACATCAGGTCTGCTTTCCAAGGCGCTGGAATTTCACCATGGGACCCAGAGCATGTCATCAAAAAGCTTGATGTGCATTTACGGACGCCTACACCTCCTATAGCCAACCCTTCAACACCACCACCTTGGCAGTCGCAAACGCCCTCTAACCCACAACAAACCGTCTCGCAGTCCAACACTATCAAAAGTCGCATCTCTGCTCATCAAGGAAGCTCACCGACACCAATTATTGCTGCAGTTGAGCAATTGTCAAAGGGTGCGCAGGCAATGGCGCACTCAATCACTATTTTGACTGATCGGCTTCGTACCCTTGAGGATGCGAATGTAGCACTTGCTAAGCGTCGGAGGGCCAAAAGGTCACGTGTGCAGCTTGGAGGGGCACTTAGTATAGAGGAATCTCAGGATTTGCTGGAAGAGAAACAAAAAGGTAAACGTCCAGCGCCTCAAGAGGACGACGAGGGGGGTCCATCAAAGAGAGCCCAGCCAGCTCGGAGACGCTGTGGTATGTGTGGTGAGACTGGGCATAACGCGCGAACCTGTTCCAAAGATGTCGAACCCTCAGGAGATTCTGATAGCGACAACTAATAGTTGATTTAATGCGTTGTGGTTGAGAAATACTAGATGTTGTTGTGTACGTGGGAAAAAACGTCCGGCTGACTGATGAACCACGTTATACTTAGTTAGAGATTATTAAACCTCTTATAGTTCTTATAAAAAAAGATATCTTATTTTACTAAAGTAAGAAATAAAAAGAAGTATTCTAGGAGCTAAGAATTTTTTTTATAACTAAGCCTATATTATATTAACTAGACCTACAATATATAACCTATATTAAGGCCGACTGCTTAGGCTTTACCCTCTGTCACGGTAGCAGGCAGGTTGTTTGGCAGGTGGATGCTGGGCAGGCGGATCAGACAATCTATTGCTACGGGCAGGCTCTATCCTAAGCAGGTACAGGCTCTGTTGACAAGACGTAGCTCAAGAAGCTACGTTTCTGGACATGCGCGACAGAATACAGAATGCAGGGTTTTATCCAGCCTCAGGCTTACGTAACCCGGCCACCGGATTACTCAACACCAACCTCAAGGTTGGGGGCTAGGACAGCGGGTCTGTGACAACCTCAAAGAAATTCTCTTACAAAAGGATAAACATAGCTAGCGCTATATAATAATATATTATTTATAATAATTAAACGCTACCTAGTTCAACTACCCAGTCCATAATAAGCAGATACTAGCTATTATAAGCTACTTATAAAAATAGAGAGCCGAGCTATAGAGCATCGACCACTTTAAGATCCTTTTAGACCATAAGAACCTTAAGTACTTCATAATAATATAGAAGCTTACGGAACAACAAAGCTAAAAAATTGAAAAGTTATCTTAATATAACTTTAAAATATAATACCGCCCAGGAAGCGAGGTAGTAGTTCCAGATACACTCTCTAGACGCGAATAGGATATGCTTACGTCTCTAGAAGACGAGCATGAGCAGGGCCGGATCCTCTAGCTCCTCCTAGAAGCATCCCTACCCCTAGTATATATATCATATATAAAGATAGCACTAGCAATACTAGTATTTACCAACGATAAGGAACTTTAGTAACTCTGGAATTAGACTTAAGAGTAGGATAAGGTCTGTTAATAAGCCTACATTATTATAAAATAATAAGAAAGAAGCTTCCCTCCGAGCCTTAAGCTAAGGGTTTAGATTATTAAATATAAGATCGATAACTAGTAGTAACCGATTATTATTTAGAGACCGGATCTAGGTACTGGGTAACGAAAATCTTAATATTGAAATAAATACGCTATATACCCGTATTATCTAGAGTATTTACGACTCAGTACTTAGCGGCCACCCAGGAAGAGACAATACCTTAGCGCTAGTCAGTAGACGCTTCTACTAGCCTAATTAGTCACGACTAGTACGACGCTTCTACAGTAACTACGATAATTATAAACAAAGCTATATCTAGAGAGAGCGACGAAAAGAACTCCTAAAACCCCTACTAATACTATAGCACTTATAAAACGACCTCGCTATAATTTTTATTATGGACCTACCCCCTATAAGTAAGAACGAGAGGTTCTTATAGGTAATTGTCGACTAACTAAATAAAGGTATAACCTTTAAGTTAAAAAAGAGTATAAAGGCCAAGGCCTGCGCCGAACGTTTTCTTATTTATTATTTCCGCTTTTATAATATCTTTATATTAATTATAAGCAATAAAGGGAGTAATTAAATAAGCCGCTTCTAGCGGTACTTCTATAAGCTATTAATATTAAGGATTATATAGCGGCTAAGTATTACCTATTACCTATTTATAAAAGTACTAGGTATAGAACCTTCCGGTAGCCTAACTAATGCTTTATAGCTGCGAAAGTAGCGCTATTAGAATAAGTAGTTTTTTCCTCAAATATAAATACTATTTAGAACCTATTATAGTTAAAAAGGCGGCCCCGATAGACCCTAAGGGCCCCCGAGAGAACGCTATATATAAGCTAGTTAAGAGACTTTTGAATGTAATAAATATAGCCTAGTCAATACTCGCCATAACTTAGTAGCATTACGAAGAAGCTACTAACACTAAGTACTAACCAACGGAAAGACTAGAAATAAGAGATAAGATCTAGCTATATATAAGGCACTATAGGTCCCCTAGGCTATATAAGAAGCTAGACTGGATATATTATAAACATACCATTACGAAGGTTATATCGCCGTACATGGTCGAGCTCGATATACCGGGTGCTATATACCCACGATTCTACGTCGATATACTGAAGCGTGCTAGCGATGACCCTTTACCCAGACAAGCGACAGACGACAGCCAGCCGCCCCCAGTCCTAGATGATAAAGGCAAAGAGGTTTAAGTAGTCAAGAATATTAATATAGCTACCTAGAAACATCGAGGATAACAGCACTAACAAAGGATACTAATAAAATAAAAACAATACGCAGAGCAAACTTAGGAGCCTATCAAGGCACTCCAAGATATAAAAGCAATAAAAACTTATAAGCGCCGTTACGGCCTAATAATAACGTAGAATAAAGACCCGGCGTTGGCGCCGCGAGCGCACCGCCAAAGGGGGACGGAAAAGTAATATTACGGGCTAGAGCCCGGTTAAGATCTCCGGCTTTACCAGAGCCGTACATACACCCTTCTACTAAGAAGCTATCCGACCGCAACCTATAATAACCGATTATTATATTAAATTATTATATTCGGTTATACTGCAGGCTAAAGCCGGTCGAAGTATCCGGCTCTACTAGAGCCACTACTCTACCGTAGTATACCGCCAAGTCCGGGCATAATATGACGTAGCTATACGCGAACCCCTGTAATTCCTCCTTTTCCTCCTTAGCTTAGAATAGTCAATCGACGGCACCTCTACGTTGAACAAGCCTAGGGGCCATGCCCTTACATATATTTATAATAAACGACTTTTTAACCTTTTAAATAACGATTGTATTGTAATTAATTACTATCCTTAATTTAACTTTTATTTTTATTGAGATAGACTACTATTTATAACTTAACTTTTCATCATAATTATTATTAACGTCCTCTAATAAGGGCCGATAAGCCGTCGTTACCCGATTTTTAATTACTTTTATCCATTACGAGTATCTTCCTCTTATTAATTACATTTCTTATTATAGTACTACTTACCGTTAATAGCGTTTAACCTTAACTTCCGTTATTATAATAGCTTAATTATATACTATATACTTATCATAATAACGTTAAATATAAAAGGCCTTTAAAGAGCGGGTAGCCGTCATTATAATATTTTTAAAGATTTAACATTGGGTTTAGTAGTTTAATATTTAGTTATTTTACAGCGGAATATTAATTCTTTTTTTTAATATAATATAGAATATAACCGGAGATATTAATATTATCTATTTTTAATATAACGTGCATGATAAGCGAGCGGATCGGACAAGCGAGCGGATCGCTCAACAACGACCGCCACATCTTTTTCTTTCCAACACATATCCATCCACCACAATGATACAGTCATCAAACAAAGAAGCTGGCATAATGGTACAGCTCGGATCTACTCAGTGCCATTTTCAACCTTACGCGCCCGTATCAATAGAAGAACTTCGCGACTTGAAACCGTACCAAACTTACGGAATTCGACGTTGCTCGAAGAGGATACGCTAGTTGAGTATATTCTCGACCTAGATTCCCGATTATTCCCTCCTCGGATCAGTGGTGTAGAAGAAATGGCTAATCGACTACTCGCCGACCGCGGCGCGCCCCCAGTTGGGAAGTGCTGGGCTTCGAACTTCGTCAAGCGACAACCACAGCTCCGGACGCGCTTTTTTCGCAAGTATGACTATAAGAGGACCCAATGTGAAGATCCAGATGCGATAAACGCGTGGTTTCGCCTTGTGGCGAACACAATCGCGAAGTACGGCATCGTGGACTCCGATATCTACAACTTTGATGAGACTGGGTTTATGATGGGCCAGATTGCATCCGGAATGGTTATCACGAGTACTGAAAGGCGTTCAAACACGAAAATGATGTAGCCTGGCAATCGTGAATAGGTTACAGTCATTCAAGCCATCAGTTCGTCAGGCTATAGCGTTCCGCCGTACATCATCGTCGCAGGCCAATATCACCTCTCCACCTGGTACACAGAAACAGGTCTCCCACGCGACTAGGTCATTGCAACGTCTGAAAACGGATAGAAAACAAATAAAAGAGGCCTAGACTAGCTCTAGTACTTTGATCGGCATACAAAACCGCGTACAACTAGTAGATATCGCCTCCTCGTCGTTGATGGGCATGAAAGTCACCACTCTGCGGACTTTGAGATATATTACAAGGAAAACAATATCGTCATACTCTACATGCCGGCCCATTCGTCTCATATACTTCAGCCCTTAGACTTTGGGTGTTTTGGGCCACTAAAGACGGCTTATGGTCGACAAATTGAGGATAAGATGCGCCGGGGTAATACCCATATCACGAAGGAGGACTTCTTCCCTGCATTTCGCAACGCTTTCACGCAAGCCCTAACGGTAAAAAACATCCAGGGAGGCTTCAGAGGGGCTGGGCTTGTTCCGTTAAGTGCTGAAAGTGTGCTTTCGAAGCTGGATGTGAAGTTACACACTCCAACGCCCCCAGGGTCTCTTCCAGCAACACCCCCCGCGTGGACTTCTCAGACACCAAACAACCCAACAGAGGCAAATTCTCAGTCAACTTTGATTAAAGATCGAATCTTAAATCATCCAAATAGCTCGCCAACACCAGCTAATAACGCAGTTAACCATATCCTCAAAGGGACACTAGCTATGATGCATCGTAATACTCTTCTAGAGGCTGAGAACAAAACCCTTCGGGAGGAGAATAATCTACGTAGCCGACGGCGGAGATCTAAGAAAACTCGTCTCAGGCAAGGAGGGAGCCTTACTATAGCTGAGGCAGATGACCTTCAATCACAGAGAGAGGCTACAGCTCAGATTGAGGAGGAAACGCGCCGGAGTAGTGGCCGTCGGCCGAGGACGGAAACAGGTCAACGGCGATGTGGCGTCTGCGGGAACACTGGACATAATGCGCGCACATGTCCATTTCAGAGAGAAATGTCTAGAGAAGAGGATTATGGGTAGTTTCAATTAATTAAACTTTGTTGATGTTGATCAAGATTTACATACGTGGAGTGGTTGCTGTCGAGCGATCCGCTCGCTTGTCCGATCCGCTCGCTTATCATGCACGTTAACGTTAATCAAGGTAAATAATGAAACTCTTTTTTTCAAAGGGTATAATAAAGAGCAATATAGCATTAAAGGCTTGTATTTAAGGATATAATAAAGGTCTAGATCGGTATGTTAGAAGGTTTAGAAAGTACGGCGGTATAACTTTAAATGGCTCTAACTTTAATAGTATTATTATCATAGTTAACGTACATGATAAGCGAGTGGGCCAGACAAGCGAGTGGGCCACTCAACCACGACCACATGACATGAAGGAGCAAATATCAACACCCACCTCATGGATTCAATCCAAACTATTCAGAGTCCTCTTCCTCAGACATTTCCTCATTAAATCGACATGTTCGCGCATTGTGACCAGTGTTCCCGCAGACGCCACATCGTCATTGGCCCGTCTCAGTCCTCGGTCGGCGACTACTACTCCGGCGCGTTTCCTCCTCTACCTGGGCTATAGCCTCTCTCTACGACTAAAGGTCCTCTCCCTTAGCTATAGTGAGGCTTCCTCCTCGTCAGAGACGGTTTTTCTTAGCTCTCTGGCGTCGACTAAGTAGGTTATTCTCCTCTCGAAGGATCTGGTTCTCGGATCTTAATAAGGCGATCTAGTGCATGAATCCACGAGCCCCCTTAGATAGATGCTCTATAGCTTTGACAATTGAAGTTGGTGAGCTATTTTGATAACGGGAGATTCGATTCTTAATAAGTTCTGACTAAGAAGATGCTTCCGTTAGGTTGTTTGGTGTCTGAGAAGTCTATGCCGGTAGTGTTGTCGGGAGGGATCCTGGAGGCGTCGCAGTACGTAACTTCACATCAAGCTTTGAGAGTACACTCTCTGTACTCAAAGGCATAATTCCTGCCCCTCTGAATCCTCCCTGGATGTTTTTCTCTGTGATCGCTTGCGTGAAAGCCCTGTGAAACGCCGGGAAGAAGTCCTCCTTAGTAATATATATATTACCCCGACGCATCTTGTCCTCGATTTCTCGACCATATGCCGTTTTTAGAGGCCCAAAACATCCAATATCTAAGGGCTGGAGGAGATAAAACAAATGAGCCGGCATACACAGGGTGACAATGTTGTTCTTCTTATAAAAAATCTCGAAATCCGCGGAGTGGTGACTTTCATATCCATCAACGACGAGGAGGCGGTATTAACCCTTTATACGCTGTCTTATATACCGTTTGAAGTGCCAAGCCCAGTCTAGACCTCTTTCATTTATTATCCATCCATTTTCAGACGTTACGATGACCTAGTCGTATAGGAGACTGGATTCCGTGTACCAGGTGGAGAGGTGATATTGGCCCGTAACGATAATGTACGGCGGAACGTTGTAGCCCGACGGGCTAATAGCCTGAATAACCGTAACCTATTCACGATTACTAGGCTGCATCATTTTCATGTTTGAACGCCTTTCGGCACTGGTCACGACCATGCCGGTTGAGATCTGGCCCATTATAAAGCCAGTCTCGTCAAAGTTATAGATGTCTGAGTCTACGATGCCGTACTTCGCAATTGTGTTCGCCACAAGCAAGAACCATGCGTTAATTACGCCCGGATCTTCGCATTGGGCCCTCTTGTAGTCGTACTTGCGAAAACGACTCTGGTTATCGCTTTACAAAGTTCGAAGCCCATCGCTTCCCAACAGGGGGCGCATTACGATCAGCGAGCAATCGATTCGCCATTTCTTCAACACCGCGAAGACGGGGAGGAAAACATCTGGCGTCCAGGTCGAGGATGTACTCAATCAGCTTCTTCTCTTCTAGTAGCGTCAAATTCCGTGAGTTGGGTGTGCTATCACGTCGTGATAACGTTCCCTCTAATCTGCGGCCTAAGGTAACGCGACTGATATTATAGATCTTTGCCGCGGCCCGAATACTGAGATTTCGGTCTTTCTAGGTAGCCTGAACCGCTAAGTTTAATTGGGTATCTTTGTTATGTACTGTCATTGTTTTCGATGGAGAAATGCGTGTTGTGATGATGTAGGTGGCATGATGGCGGTTGGGTGGCCCACTCGCTTGTCTGGCCCACTCACTTATCATGTACGTTACGTAAACGATTTATTAATCTTTATTTAAATATTATACTTTATAAATCTTAAGACATAGCTAATAATATAGCTGAACGGCTTAAAGGGGTACCTTTTTTAATAAAAGCTTTATAAAAGTTAAAGGATTTATTATTTAATTAAATTATAGATATATATATATATAACGTACATGCATAGCGAGTCGCGCACTTTTACCTTTTTCTATACCCTTTACCTTTGCAATAACTTTCCTCCACGTCCCACAATGAGTTCTTTTTCAAATAAAAGTCGCATTATCCTTACACTTAAAGCTATTAAAAAAGACCCAAAACTATCCATACGAAAAGTAGCCTCTATCTATAGTATCCCCGAAGCTATACTCCGCGACCGACGCGCCGGACGACTACTACGACAAAAAACGCATGCGAATTTAATGAAGATGACTTCTTTAGAAATCGATTAAGGATTTCTACCGCGATTTAACGAGGTATAAGATATAGCCGATTACCTCCTTAACGACCGCAACGCGACGCATATCGGACCGCAATAAGCAGAGAACTTCGTACGACGCTAACCACAACTGAAGATACATTCTTTACGTAGAATCGACTATCAGAGGGCCTTAGCTAAGGAGCCTACAATTATATAAGCCTAGTTTATCCTCGTATAAAAGACGATGATAAAGTATAGAATACATAATAACGATATCTATATTTTTAACGAGACGGGCTTCTTAATAGGAATACTATAGCACACAAAGATTACCACAACCTCTAATCATCGTAAAAGGCCTCGTACGAAGCAGCCTAGCAACCGCAAATAGGTTTCTATCATTTAGGGTATATATACGGATAGCTAGGCGCTACCTCCGTACATTATTATTAAGGGCAAATATCACCTCTCGTAGTATACTAATGGCCAATTCCCCCCCAAATGGCGTATCTACCCTAGCGAAAATGAATAGAATACAAATAAGATTGGCCTATATTAGCTTGAGCATTTTAAAAAATATATAAAGTCTCGTACGAAGGGTATTAAGCGGCTCCTAATCCTTGGTAGCTATAATAACTATAAATCGACCGAATTCGACGATTACTATAAGGAGCACGGCATTATTACTCTTTATATGCCTCTCCATTCATCGCACAAGCTCCAGCCTCTTAATATTGGATATTTTAGTCCGCTAAAGGCTTCGTACGGCAAGCAAATTAAGAAGATAATATAAATACAGATTACGCATATTATCAAGGACGACTTCTTTCCTACTTTCAAAGCAACGTTTTTTACTTCAATAGGTAAAGAAAACGTACGAGCTGGTTTTAGACAGGCTGGCCTTGTACCCTTTGACTCAGAAGTAGTTATTTCCCGCCTTGATTTTAAGCCAAAGACGCCAACACCATCCAACTCACGCCTAAGCAGCCAGGGCTCCTAGGACCCAAAGACACCAATCATAGCATATGACGCCATACGAAGCTCTAATTCATTTAAGGATTTATAGCCATCAACATAGCTCACCAACACATTTATACGAAGTTTTTAACTTATAAGCTAAAGATATTAGTAAGTTAGTATATAAACTAGCTCTTATTAAAGCTAAGTACCGCGGACTTTATATAGTAAATAAGATACTAAATAAGCGCCGGAGGGCTAGTAAAACCTAACTACGTCTTAGAGGGTCGCTTAATATAGCTAAGGCTAAGGTAATCCGGGTAGAGAAGGGGTTATTAATGCTAGAGGCGAAGATATACATTAGGAGGGTGCTCGTACGGAGGGGGGTAAATTATACGGGTGGCGATGTAGTAACTACGGAAAGATTAGATATAACGTACGAATATATTAGGTAGTTTAGGAGACCTCTAGAGAAGAGGCTGATGAGTAGTTCCAATTGGTTTCGTATGATGTGGCTTGATTGACTTCTATAAATGGTTGGTAGTTGGTGAAAAGTGCGCGACTCGCTATGCATGTAAGTTATATATATATAATAATATATAACTAACGTAGTTCATCAGTCAGCGACGAACTTTTTCCCAAATGGGGTTTGCATTAAACCACTCCAACCTTTGACGCATAATAACTCCACAACCATTATGCCAATTTACACACAAAAAGACAAGATACTTCTAGCCATCGAGACTATCCGATCAGCCCGCACCGCCGGCCGAAAACTAAGTGTGATACGTGCTGCGAAGACTTACGGTGTCCCCGAAAGTTCCGTACGCTATAGAATGAACGATCGACCCCGACGCGAACATGCCCAACCCCAACAACATAAACTTAATACGATCGAAGAGAAAGCGCTTCTCCAATACGTTATTAAGCAGGATCAAAGAGGGTTTCCCTTGCGTCTCGCTGGTGTGGAAGATATGGCCAATCTCCTGCTACGAGCGCATAATGGCAAGCCTATTGGCAAGCGATAGGCCAGGCGGTTTGTGGACTCGCAGCCTGCTCTGAAAACCAAGTTTAATCGTCCATACGATTATCAAAGGGCTCTTCAAAAAGATCCTAAGGTTATATCAAAGTGGTTTGCGCTATTACGCAATATATAATGGCCAAGTATAGCATCCAAGAGGGGGTCCTATATAATTTCGACGAAACTGGCTTTATGATGGGCATGATCACCGCGTCAATAGTAATAATACGCGCTGATCGACGCGGCAAAGCAAAGTCTGTCCAGCCTGGCAACCGTAAATAGGCTATATTCATTGAATACATCAATTCGGGCGGGTGGTGCATCCCTCCGTTCGTGATTATCAAAGGCGTATATCACCTTGCTAGTTAGACCACGGAATCAGGTTTTCCTAGCGACTAGGTTATCAAACCTACCAATAATAGATAGACGGATAATCAGACGGGTCTTGACTAGATTAAACACTTCGACAAACATACTAAGAACCAAACGAAGGGCGTCTACCGGATGCTTATTATCGACGGCCACGAGAGCCATTTATCGGCCGAATTCGACAATTACTGCAAGCAGAACAATATTATAACCGTCAGTATGCCTGCACATTCGTCACATCTACTACAGCCATTAGATATTGCCCTTTATTCGCCTTTAAAACGCGCATATGGTGATGAAATCAACCTATTCATCAAAGCCTCCATAAACCACATCACCAAGTCGGAGTTCTTTATTGCCTTCTACCAGGCCCATAACAAAGTTTTTAATGAAGAAAACATTAGGGCTGCTTTTCGAGGCGCTGGAATTTCACCATGGAACCCAGAGCATGTCATTGAAAAGCTTGATGTACGTGTACGGACGCCTACACCTCCTGTGGCCAACCCTTCAACACCACCACCTTGGCAGTCGCAAACGCCCTCTAACCTGCAACAAACCGTCTCGCAGTCTAATTTTATCAAAAGTCGGATCACTGCTCATTAAGGAAGCTCACTAACGCCAATTATTGCTATAGTTAAGCAATTATTAAAAGGGTGCGTAGGCAATGGCGCACTCAATCACTATTTTGACTGATCGGCTTCGTACCCTTAAGGATGCGAATATTGCACTTGGTAAGCGTCGGAGGGCTAAAAGGACGCGGGTCCAGCTTGGAGGGGCGCTTAGTATAGAGGAATCTCAGGTTTTGCTTGAAGGGAAACAAAAAGGGAAACGTCCAGCACCTCAAGAGGATGAGGAGGGGGGTCCATCAAAGAGAGCCCAGCCAGCTCGGAGACGCTGTGGTGTGTGTGGCGAGACCGGTCATAATGCGCGAAGCTGTTTTAAGGATACGGAATTGTCAAATGATTCGAGTAGTAATGAGGAATAGTTAATTCAATGTGTTGTGGTTGTGCAATAGTAAATACCATTACGTGCATGGGAAAAAGTTCGTCGCTGACTGATATTCGTCGCTGACTGATGAACCACGTTATGTATAATATAAAATCTAATTTACTATTTTTATCTACCCTATTACTTATAGAACGGTGCTTGATATATGGTATATAGTATAAATATAGAGTATAAACAAATACTAACGTGCTTAATAAGCGAGTGTCGCAGACAAGCGAGTGTCGCAACTGATTGCAGCCGTAAGATAAATGCAACCAAGGAGCAACATTAAAAACATAAAAACAATCAAGACTTCTCCGAATCCTGTTCCTCAGACATTTCTTTATTAAACTGACATATTCGCGCATTATGGCCAGTGTTTCCGTAGACGCCATATCGCCGTTGAGCTGTTTCCGTCCTCGGCCGGCGACCACTACTCCGACGAGTTTCCTCCCCAAGCTGGGCTGTTACCTCCATCTGGGACTGAATATCCTCTCCCTTAGCTATAGTGAGGCTTCCTCCTTGTCTGAGACGGGTTTTCTTAGCTCTCCGGCGCCGGCTAAGTAGGTTATTTTCCTCCTGAAGGACTCTAATCTCAGATTCCATAAAGGCAAACCGATGCATAATCCCTACTACCCCCTTTATAAACTGGTTAACAGCGTCGTTAATAGGCGTTAGGGAGCTACTATAATGACGGGAGATTCGATCCTTAATTAAGGTAGACTAAGAAGTAGCCTTAGTTAGGTTATTTAGTGTCTTAGAAACCCAAGGAGCTAGTGTCCCAGGGAGTGATCCTGGAGGTATTGGAGTGTGTAACTTCACGTCAAGCTTTAATAGCACACTCTCTGCACTTAAGGGGACAAGCCCTGCTCGTCTGAAGCCTCTCCAGATGTTTTGCTCTATAAGTGCTTTCGTGAAAGCCTTATGGAATATAGGGAAGAAGTCCTCCTTCGTAATATGGGTATTACCCCGTCGCATCATATCCTCAGTTTGTCGACCATAAGCCTTCTTTAGTGGCCCAAAACACCCAACGTCTAAGGGCTGAAGCAGATGAGACGAATAGGCTGGCATACAGAGCGTGACGATATTGTTTTCCTTATAATATAACTTAAAGTCGGCGGCATGGTGATTTTCGTGCCTATCGACGACGAGGAGGCGATGACTACTAGTTATATGCGGTTTTGTATGCCGATCAAAGTGCTAGAGCCAATCTAGGCCTCTTTCGTTTGTTGTCCACCCGTTTTTAGACGTTGCGATGACCCAGTTGCGTAGGAGACCTGTTTCTATATACTAGGTAGAGAGGTAATATTGCCCTATAACGATGATGTACGGCGGGACGCTATAGCCTAACGAACTGATGGCCTGGATAATTATAACCCATTCGCGGTCACCAGGCTGCATTATCTTCGTGTTTGAACGCCTTTCGGCACTTACAACAACCACTCCGGATACAGTCTAGCCCATCATAAACCCAGTCTCATTAAAGTTATAGATATCGGAGTCCACGATACCGTACTTCGCAATTATATTTACTACAAGGCGAAACCACGCGTTTATCGCATCTAGATCTTCGCATTAGGCCCTCTTATAATCATACTTCCAAAAAGAACCCGTTTAGAGCCTTAATTATCTCTTAACAAAGTCCGAAGCCCAGCGCTTGCCAATCGGGGGCGCATCGCGGTCGGTAAATAAACGATTAGCCATATCTTCCACACCATTAATCCGGGGAGGAAATGATCAGGAATCCAGATCAAGAACATACTCAACCAGCTTCTCTTCTTTAAGCACTGTCAAGTTCCGTAAGTTAGGTATCGTATCGCGTCGTAATAGAATGCCCTTTATTCGCCGATATAGCGTCCTAAAGCAGACTAAGTATATCTTAGCTGCAGCCCGAGCGCTAAGATTTAGGTCATTTATAATAGCTTAAAGGGCTAGTTATATTTAGGATTCTTTATTACTTAGCGCCATGGTTTATTATAGAAGAAAAGTCATCGATTACGTTATTATGCTGTAGCTGCAATTGGTTGCGACACTCGCTTATCAAGCACGTTACTATTATCTCAATAAAATAGTTTATTTTATGATTTTTAAATACTTTTTTAAGTTAGCTTTATAATTATAGATTAATATTAATAATAGTAGTATTAGGTACCATAATATTACTATCTTATAAGCCTATATATACATAGCTAAGCTCGTAGCCCTTTTAAATAATAACAATTCAAAACAATAATAACATATTAGAAAAACCCTCGTTATTACCGTTAAGAATAATATAGCTATCTTATATTAATATTAAAGTTTCTACGTATATATTACGTATTATGCAATATATATTACTTTTATTTTCATATTTATATTAAAATCGAAAACTATTATTTGGGTAGATTATTGAAATACTAAGATCTTAATTTATTAAGTTAATCTATAAGGATATTTTAGAGCCTAAAAGTTCGATTTTATTAATATTATATTTAACGATCTAGAGCTATAAAAGGGTCGTTTTAAATAATATAAATTATAACATATTAACATCAAGATCTAAAGTAATTATAATAATGTTAGTATTGTAATTAACGTTATTGATACTTAATATGTATAATACGGCCTTAATAAACTTAATAATTTAAAATGTATAATTAACACTTTAATATTATAACGAGGAAAAGAAGGTTAAGAAAGACGAAAAATAATATTTTAGAGTTATTAAAAAAAAGGAAACATAAAGGGTGATTTTCGGCTATTAAAGATTTAATTAATATATTATATTATAATTAGTATTAAACAAACTATAACGTGGTTCATCAGTCAGCCGGACGTTTTTTCCCACGTACACAACAACATCTAGTATTTCTCAACCACAACGCATTAAATCAACTATTAGTTGTCGCTATCAGAATCTCCTGAGGGTTCGACATCTTTGGAACAGGTTCGCGCGTTATGCCCAGTCTCACCACACATACCACAGCGTCTCCGAGCTGGCTGGGCTCTCTTTGATGGACCCCCCTCGTCGTCCTCTTGAGGCGCTGGACGTTTACCTTTTTGTTTCTCTTCCAGCAAATCCTGAGATTCCTCTATACTAAGTGCCCCTCCAAGCTGCACACGTGACCTTTTGGCCCTCCGACGCTTAGCAAGTGCTACATTCGCATCCTCAAGGGTACGAAGCCGATCAGTCAAAATAGTGATTGAGTGCGCCATTGCCTGCGCACCCTTTGACAATTGCTCAACTGCAGCAATAATTGGTGTCGGTGAGCTTCCTTGATGAGCAGAGATGCGACTTTTGATAGTGTTGGACTGCGAGACGGTTTGTTGTGGGTTAGAGGGCGTTTGCGACTGCCAAGGTGGTGGTGTTGAAGGGTTGGCTATAGGAGGTGTAGGCGTCCGTAAATGCACATCAAGCTTTTTGATGACATGCTCTGGGTCCCATGGTGAAATTCCAGCGCCTTGGAAAGCAGACCTGATGTTTTCCTCATTAAAAACCTTATTATGGGCCTGGTGGAAGGCAATAAAGAACTCAGACTTGGTGATGTGATTTATGGAGGCTCTGATGAATAGGTTGATTTCATCACCGTATGCGCGTTTCAAAGGCGAATAAAGGGCAATATCCAATGGCTGTAGTAGATGCGATAAATGTGCAGGCATACTGGCCGTTATAATATTGTTCTGCTTGCAGTAATCGTCGAATTCGGCCGATAAATGGCTCTCATGGCCGTCGATAATGAGCATCCGGTAGACGCCCTTAGTTCGGTTCTTAGTATGTTTGTCGAAGTATTTAATCCAGTCAAGACCCGTCTGATTATCCGTCCATCCATTAGCCGTGGGTTTGATGACCCAGTTGCCCGGAAAACCTGATTCCGTGGTCCAACTGGCAAGGTGATATGCGCCCTTGATGATCACGAACGGAGGGATGCACCACCCGCCCGAATTGATACATTCAATGACTGTAGCCCATTCACGATTGCCAGGCTGGACAGACTTTGCTTTGCCGCGTCGATCGGCGCGTGTTACCACCATTGACGCGGTGATCATGCCCATCATGAAGCCAGTTTCGTCAAAATTGTATAGGTCCCCCTCTTGGATGCCATACTTGGCCATCATGTTGCGTAATAGCGCAAACCACTTTGATATAACCTGAGGATCTTCTTGAAGAGCCCTTTGATAATCGTATGGACGATTAAACTTGGTTTTCAGAGCAGGCTGCGAGTCCACAAACCGCCTGGCCCATCGCTTGCCAACAGGCTTGCCATTACGGGCTCGCAGCAGGAGATTGGCCATATCTTCCACAACGCTAAGGCGCAAAGGAAATCCTCTGGAATCCTGTTCAATAACGTATTGGAGAAGTGTTTTCTCTTCGATCGGATCGAGTTTACGTCGTTGGGGTTGAGCTTGTTCGCGTCGCGGACGGTTGTTCATTCTATCGGCTAAGGTGCTTCGGCTGCTTGGCCGTGAGTTTAATAGTATTGGCCTTTTTAGCTTAAAAGGTATAAGGCCTGCCTACTTAAAACCAGCTTATATGTTATTTTTACCTATCAAGGTAAAGAAAGCTGTTTTAAAAGTAGGAAAGAAGTTATCCTTATAATATATAAAATCTATATTCGTATTATCTTCTTAATTTCCTTACTGTACGAGTACTTTAACGGGCTGAAACACCTAATATTAAGAGGCTAAAGCTCGCATAATGAATAGGGAGGCATATAAAGAGTAACAATATTTTATTCCTTATAATACTCGTTAAACTTAGTCGATTTATAGCTATTATAGCTATTAAGAATTAATAAGCAATAAGAGCCCTTTATATGAGTCCTTATATACTAATCAAAGTACTTTAGCTAATCTAGGCCAATATTATTTATTATCTATCTATTTTCGCTTAGATAGATACGCTATATAGCTAGGAATTAGCCATTAGTATATTAGGAGAGGTGATATTTGCCCTTTATAATAATATATAAAGGCATCGCCTAGCCATTTATATATATACCCTAAATAATAAAAACCTATTCCTGATTACTAAGCTACTTTATAGAGTTAGTCGGCTATTTCTTATACGTCTTCTTATTATAGAGGGAACCCTCGATCGATTAGGTTAATAACTCGTTTAAGAATTTTAGGCAGTACACACTGCTCATCTGGACCAACGAGGCAAGCAATGAGGCAATACGACTGGTATTGACGGTTGGTTGGTGAAGTTGTGGTGAAGGTGGCTGCGGTGGGCTGGATCAACCAGGAGGTGGACCAGGCAGCTGGTGCCTGGGGCACCAGCCACTGCCTCAGGTATTCACAGTCCCACAAGAATTACCTCCTCTTTTAATATAATTATCTTTATTAAATTTAGCCGTTTTTCGCCTTATACGATATATTTAGCATATTAGTAGCGGAGGGTCGATTTGGGGACCTTAAAGGTTAAGGTAGTTATTTATATAGGCATTTTCGGGTCTTTTTTAATAACTTAGAGGGCAAGGATAATTCGACTTTTAATTGAGAAGGATTGCATGTTCGTACGTGGAGAAAAGGTGTCTTAAGGATGAAGAAGGTTGAATTAGGAGGACGTGCGTGTTACGGCCAGCTAGTCGTAGTGAGCTTTGTTTATAGAAGTTGAGGCTGCGGAACTAATAACAGTAATAATCGGATGTAATAATCGGATAAGTATTATACTTCGTTAAATAGTCTTAAACAGGTTATATTTATACGTCGTAAAGTAGGTAAGGCTTCGGTGATCAATTATATAGTCTTATTAAAGAGGTTCTTAAGGAAGATAGCTAAAAGCGATTATAAGATCTAATACGAAGTTAATTACTAAAGAAGCTATAGGAAGTCTATCCTAGAGCCCGGCTCGAGTCTATCTTATATATAAGTCCTAATGTTAAATATATCCTTTATCTACTTACTTACTATATTTATTAATAACTACAGTAGTAATTACATACCGGTAAGGGCTCACTTTAAGTAGTTATTATAATTACCTTATTATATACTTAATTTCCTTATTGTTACATAACCTATATTATAGTTCTTTTATTCCGTAGGGTAGTATTTATATTTCCTAATTCTTTGTATATCTAGTACGTCGTAGCCGCTATAAGCCTACGTGGTAGGCCCTAATCTCAATTGTATATATTAGGTCGTAATCTTAGGTCTCTTTCTTGAAGGTCTAGTCCCGTAGACTTATAAATAAGTTATTATGTTCTAACAAGGATTTATGACTTCGTCGTCCTTATAATATATTATTAAAAAATATACCCTAGTTCGTTGATTTATCGTCGTTTAAAACTTACTCTTAAAATAAAGGAGCGTAGATTTAAAATAAAAATACCTTATTTATATTACACTATTAGTTATTAGGCTAAAGATATAAGATATTAAAGGGAAATTCAAAGTATTATAAATATATTTATCATAATCGCTCTTACAATATTGTCACGGGCTGGAGCCCTGTGTGATCTTAGGCTACGCCGTAAGCCTTATGAGCCGTGCACACGTACTTAAGTGCAGCAGAATGAACAGAGAGGGATCTGTTCATTACGTACCTTTTGGCTGAATAAGCCCGGGTGCGCATTTAGCGCAATGGTTCGTTGTGTCTGCCGCCACATTTGCCCTTGTGGGGCCCACACCGTTACAAATATAATAATTAATTTGATTTGCGATCGTAGGTTTCTTATTTTTCCTTTTAATTTAGTTTTTAATTATATATAATAAATTGTCTTTTTGTTGAGGCCGATCATTTAAAGTATAAAGAGAAAATAAAGGATCTTCTTTTTTATAAATAAGCTAAAGCTTTATACGGAACGTAAGCTAACATAGACGAATCTTAGGAATAAAGCGATCCTTAATCTATTCAACAATAATAGTTTATTTAAGGAGTCTAGTATAGCTAGGGAGGCTTTGTTTCATACTATATTCCATATGATTTGATTAGGATACGATTTTATTAAGTAATTCTATATTTACTTTTAATTTCAAAATAAAGTAGTTCCCGAGAGTTCTAGAGGTTCGTAATAGGTTCTTATATATTTTCTTTATATTTATAGGTTTTGGTATTTAATTAGGATTTCTCCTCATTTGTTCTTAATCTTATACTTAATAATCTGTTCGACTTTATATTGTAATTAGTTTAGTTCTATAATAATATAATTACTTATATGTAATCCTCGAGGTACTAGTTTAAGAAGTAAAATATAGAATACCGGATACTTCTTTATTATATTTAGGAGTTTTTAGTTTATAATTACCGTTCAAGACTTTCTAAATAGGTTCGAAAGGTCTAATCTTTTATAATTTAACTTATAACTTAGTTAACGTGAATGATAAGCGAGTAAGATAGAAAACTGCGTCGATGATATTTTAATACAAATGGACACGTTTCTTCCACAATATATTATGGTATCTAGAATTAACGAGTCTAGTATATAGTTGGCCCTTCAAATTATCAAAATTAACCTAGAGCCTAGTGCACGGGCTGCAGCTATAATTTACCTGGTGAGCTATACAATGTTAAGTCGAGAATTAAAGGGCTCTATATCTCGAAGTAATAGGATGCCGAACTTGAGGAATCTTATGTTGCTAGAAAAGCGGACGTTACTTAATTATATTCTCGACCTAGATACCCGATCTTTCCCTCCCCGGATCCGTAGTATAGAAGAAATGGCTAATTAATTACTTATTAACCGCAATATACCTCCGGTTAAGAAGCAATAGGCCTTAAACTTTATAAAACGATAACCGCAGCTTCGGATACGGTTTTTCGGAAATACGACTATAAGAGAGCCTAATGCGAGGATCTAGAGGCTGTTCGCTGCTATTTCGCTCTTATAAAGAATGTCTGATATTTATAACTTTAATAAGACTGGCTTTATAATGGGCGAGATTGCATCTGGAATGGTTATAATAAATGCTAAAAGGCGTTTAAATATCAAAATGGCATAGCCTAGTAATTAAGAATAGGTTATAATAATTTAAGCTATTAACTCGCAAGGCTGTAACGTCCTACCGTATATTATCCTTATAGGCCAATATTACATTACCTCTTAACATAATATATAGAGTTAGGTTTTCCGGACGACTAGGTTATTACGATGTCTAAAAACGGATGGATAATGAATAAAAGAGGCCTAGATTGGATTTAGCACTTTGATCATTATATAAAACTACGTTTGAGAGGCCAATATCGGCTCCTTATTGTCGACGGGTATACAAATTACTACTTAATAGACTTTAAGCTATATTATAAGGTAAATAAGATCGTTATACTTTATATGCCGCCTCATTCGTCTTATCTATTCTAGCCCTTTAACGTTAGGTACTTTAGCCTGCTAAAGACAGCATATAGGTAATAAATTGAAGATAAAATACGGCGGGGCATGACCTATAGTTTAAGAAAGGACTTCCTTCCTATATATTATAGCGTATTTAGTTAAGTAATAACTAAAAAAAACTTCTAAGGGGGTTTTAAAGGAACTGGGCTTATTACTCTAAGTATAGAAAGCGTCTTATTAAAGCTAGATATCCGGCTATATACTCTAACGCCTCTATTATTACTACTATAAATACCTCCGCCTTAGGTTTTAAGGATACTAAATAACCTAATAGGGGCAAGCTCTCAATCTAACTTTATTAAGAGTCGGATCACTCGTCGTTAAAATAGCTCCCTAACCTCTATTTATAAGGCTATTAAACGACTTTCTAAAGGTATAAGAGGCATTATATATTAAATAGCCTTACCTAGGTCTGAGGTATAGATTCTTAGAGACGAGAATAACTAACTTAGTTAACGACGGAGAACTAAGAAAATACGCCTATAATACGAAGGAAGTCTTATTATAGCTAAAAGAATAGATATGTAGTTATAGAAAGATATAAATACGTAGGTTTAAGAAGAAATGCGTCGTATTAGTGGTCATAAACTGATGGCCGAGACAGATTAACGACAGTTTAACGTTTATAATTACCCAGGATATTATTTACGAACATGTTAACTCGTTAAAGAGATATTTGAAGATGGTGATTATGAGTAGTTTGAATTGAATTGATGCTATCGATATTGATATAGAAGCCAGTTTATCTCATCGGCGTAGTTTTCTGTCTCACTCGCTTGTCTGTCTCTCTCGCTTATCATTCACGTTATTTTATTTCAATATTTCGGTAAAGGAGATATACGCTATCCCTCTTTATCAAAGTTAGTCCTTTAATTCTCATTTTATCGGCGTTTTTCTTAATACGCTGCTATGTATAAAGTCTAATATGGTTTTACTTTTAATTTCCTTAGATTTAGTTATATCGGCTATAGCATTTATAGCGTATAGTCCTATACAAAGTTCTCCATATGCGGTTAGGTTAAATCCGTAATTTAGGAAGAACGGTAATTATTTAGTGCTTTTACTAACTACGCTATTATATGCAAATTAGGCCATTAATAGTAATAGTACCTAGTTATTCTAATCGTAATTTATATAAGAATGGAGGTATATTTTAAGAATCTGGTTGATCCTTTCCGTCTACTCATCGGTTTATAAGTAAAAGGCGGTTACTAGTTTATAGTCTATACTTAGTTACAAGATCAGGGATCTCCAAAAGATTAGAGGTGAATAGCTTATCTCTATTAGTTACTAGCTCCTTAGGTAAGCCGTAGTTATTAAGGATGGTTTTTAAAAAGGTATATACTAATTCTTTAACGTTAATTACTTCTTTATAGGGTATAAAATATATAAACTTAGAATATTGGTCGACAATAATTAGATATTATTATACTATATATTTATAAGTAGTTCCTTCAACTTTAGTAATTTAATAATAAAGTCTACTAAGATTAATTCTTATGTTTCTTGTAATACTAGTAGTGGTTATAGCTCTCTATAAGGCCTTTAGCGACTATTTTTGCCTTTTTTATAAATATCATAATTCTTAATTATTTTAGCGACTTCTACTCGTATAGCGGATTTGTTATAATATGATCGAATCCGTTTCTATATCTTTATAATGCCTTAGTAACTAGTTAATATACCTTAACATTATAAATTTCCCATAATAAGCTTAGGAGTTATCTTTGTAGTCGGGCTAGTATTAATTACTCTAGCTATTATAGAGAGCTTTATAGTAAGCACGAGGTTATTATTATCATTGTATTTAAAGATAACCTATCTTTCTTTAAGGACCGTAACTTCGTAATTACGTCTTGTACTAAGAGCATCGGCTCTATTAGTTTCTAACCCTTTTTTTAGAAATAATTCGGAAATTAAATTTAAAGAGGAATTTACTCTATTTAACTTATCGTTTATTTAGGTTTCTATTTATTATAAAGTCTATAAAGCTCTTATAGTTTATATAAACCGTAACTTCGTATTTAGTTCTTAATAACTCCATTTTCTATTCTCAAAATACTTCGATTATAATTATTAGTTCCTTATTATAGATTTACTAATTTAATTATACTCTGTAGAATAACTTACTTTAAAATAGAATATATAAAATTAAAGCTTTCCTTATTTCTCTCGTTATCTTAAAACTACTCCTATAGCGAAGTTTAAGGTATCGGTGTCGACTTCGAATAGTGTTTTCGGGTGTAGGATTATAGTAGTTAGTTCGGAAACTATGTTTTTATCTATAACGAATACTTCTTTATATTTGTCGCCCTAGATGAGTAATATATCTTTTTATATTAAGTTATTAAGAGGTCTGACCATATTAATCTAATCCTTAAGGAATTACTAATAAAATTTAATAAATCCTAGGAATCCCTAAATGTCCTTAACGTTCTAAAATATAGGCCAGTCCCTAACTACCTTTACCTTTAACTCTTACATATAGATTTCTCTAACGTACATGCATAGCGAGTGGCCCACTTTCAAATACCCTCCAGCCATTTATATAAGTCAATTAAGCCATATCGTACGAAATTGATTAGAACTACTCATTAGCCTCTTTTTTAGAGGTCTTATAAACTACCTAATATATTCGTACGTCATATCTGGTTTTTCCGTAGTTATCATATCGCCGCCCGCGCAATTTACCCCCCTCTATACAAATACCCTCTTAACGTATATTTTCGCCTCCAGTATTAATATCTCCCTTCTCTGCCCGGATTACCTTAGCCTTAGCTATATTGAGTGACCCTCCAAAACGTAGTTAGGGTTTTTTAGCCCTCCGGCGCTCACTTAGTATCTTATTTGCCATATAAAGCCCGTGGTACTCAGCTTCGATAAGAGCTAGTTTATATATTAACTTATTAATACCTTTAGCTTAACGTACATGATAAGCGAGTGGGCCAGACAAGCAAGTGGGCCACCCAACCACGACCACATGACATGAAGGAGCAAATATCAACACTCACCTCATGGATTCAATCCAAACTATTCAGAGTCCTGTTCCTCAGACATTTCCTTATTGAATCGATATGTTTGCGTATTGTGACTAGTGTTCCCGTAGACGCTATATCGTCGTTGGCCCGTCTCAGTCCTCGGTCGGCGACCACTACTCCGGCGTGTTTCCTCCTCTACCTGGGCTGTAGCCTCTCTCTGCGACTGAAGGTCCTCTCCCTTAGCTATAGTGAGGCTTCCTCCTCGTCAGAGACGGTTTTTCTTAGCTCTCCGGCGTCGACTAAGTAGGTTGTTCTCCTCTCGAAGGATCTGGTTCTCGGATCTTAATAAAGCGATCTGGTATATGAATCTACGAGCCCCCTTAGATAGATGCTCTATAGCTTCGATAATTGAAGTTAGTGAGCTGTTTTGATGACGGGAGATTCGATTCTTAATAAGTTCTGACTAAGAAGATGCTTCCGTTGGGTTGTTTGGTGTCTGAGAAGTCTATACCGGTAGTATTGTCGGGAGGGATCCTGGAGGCGTCGGAGTGCGTAACTTCATATTAAGCTTTGAGAGTACACTCTCTGCACTTAAAGGCATAATTCCTGCCCCTCTGAATCCTCCCTAGATATTTTTCTCCGTGATCGCTTGCGTGAAAGCCCTATGAAACGCCGGGAAGAAGTCCTCCTTAGTAATATGTATATTGCCCCGACGCATCTTGTCCTCGATTTCTCGACCGTATACCGTTTTTAAAGACCTAAAACATCTAATATCCAAGGGCTGGAGTAGATAAGACGAATGAGCCGGCATACACAGGGTGAGGATGTTGTTCTTCTTACAAAAAATCTCGAAATCCGCGGAGTGGTGACTTTCGTGTCCGTCGACGACGAGGAGGCGGTATTGACCCTTTGTACGCGGTCTTGTATGCCGTTCGAAGTACCGAGCCAAGTCTAGACCTCTTTCATTTGTTATCTATCCATTTTCAGACGTTGCAATAACCCAGTCGTGTAGGAGACCGGATTCCGTATACTAGGTAGAGAGGTGATATTAGCCCGCAACGATAATATACGGCGGAACGCTATAGCCCGACGGGCTGATAGCCTGAATGACCGTAACCTATTCACGATTGCCAGGCTATATCATTTTCGTGTTTGAACGCCTTTCGGCACTGGTCACGACCATGCCGGTTGAGATCTGGCCTTTTATAAAGCCAGTCTCGTTAAAATTATAGATGTCTGAGTCTATGATGCCGTACTTCGCGATTGTGTTCGCCACAAGCAAGAACCATGCTTTAATTACGCCCGGATCTTCGCATTGGGCCCTCTTATAGTCGTACTTGCGAAAACGACGCGTTCGCAACTCTGGTTGTCGCTTTACGAAGTTCGAAGCCCATCGCTTCCCAACAGGGGGCGCATCACGATCAGCGAGCAATCGATTCGCCATTTCTTCAACACCGCGAAGACGGGGAGGAAAACATCTGGCGTCCAGGTCGAGGATGTACTCAATCAGCTTCTTCTCTTCTAGTAGCGTCAAATTCCGTGAGTTGGGTGTGCTATCACGTCGTGATAACGTTCCCTCTAATCTGCGGCCTAAGGTAACTCGACTGATATTATAGATCTTTGCCGCGGCCCGAATACTGAGATTTCGGTCTTTCTAGGTAGCCTGAACCGCTAAGTTTAATTGGGTATCTTTGTTATGTACTGTCATTGTTTTCGATGGAGAAATGCGTGTTGTGATGTAGGTGGCACGATGGCGGTTGGGTGGCCCACTCGCTTATCATGTACGTTATAAGTTAATAACTTCGTACAAATATGTTAGTAAGCTATGTTGATGGCTCTGAATCCTTTTTGTTTAAGAAAATTAGAGCTTTGTACGGCATTATATGCTATAGTTGGTATCTTTGGGTCCTAGGAGCCCTGGCTGCTTGGGCGTGAGTTAGATAGTGTTGGCGTTTTTAGTTTAAAATCCAGGCGGCAAATGACTACTTCTGGGTTAAAAGGTATAAGTCCAGCCTATCTAAAACTAGCTCGTACCTTTTCTTTACTTATCAAAGTAAAAAAGGCTGTTAGAAGGTAGGAAAGAAGTCGTCTTTAGTAATATACGTAATCTATATCCGTATTATCTTCTCGATTTCTTTGCCGTACGAAGCTTTTAACGGACTAAAATAGCCAATTTCAAGAGGCTGAAGCTCGTGTGATAAATAGGGAGGTATATAAAGAGTAATAATGCTGTTTTCTTTATAATAACTGTTAAATTTAGTCGATTTGTGGTTATTATGGCTATAAATGATTAGGAGCCGCTCAATACCCTTTGTACGAGACTTTGTATATATTTTAAAATGCTCTAGCTAATCTACCTTAATCTTATTTGTAGTCTTTTTATTCTTGCTAGGGTGGACGCGCTATTTAGGGGGGAATTAGGTATTAATACATTATAAGAGGAGGTGATATTTGCCCTTAATAATGACGTACGGAGGCAGTGCCTAACCATCTATATATATCCTGAATAATAGAAACCTATCTACGGTTACTAGGCTGCTTTATATAAGGCCTCCTATAATTATTAGAGGTTATAATAACCTCTATATGCGATAGTATTCCTATTAAGAAGCCCGTTTTATCAAAAATATAGATATTATTATTATATATTCTGTACTTTATAATCGTGTTTTATATAACTATATCAGTAATATAGTAGATACATTTATTGAGGGTATATAAATGTAGTTATTTCTAAATTGATATTTATATTATTTTAATAATATAAACTCTTTTAGATTTTTAAATGTCTTTTAAATTAATTCTTTAGGATTCCGGATTAATTTTGACGATAGTAATATTAAGCGCCCTAATGTTAAAATCTTATAACGTACTTGATAAGCGAGCGGCCTATACAAGCGAGCTGCCCACCCAACCGCGTTCATTCTTCCTCCTCACTTCTAATGCGTATCACGCCACAAATAATCATATCGTCACAAAGCAAAGAGGCCCAATTGAACTTAGCAGTCGAGGCTATCCAAAAAAAACCTAAACTCAGCATTCGAGCCGCAGCAAGAATCTATTCAGTCCCCCCTAGGACCCTAGGCACCCGATTAAAAGGCACACCTACACGACAAGATACTATACCTAACTCACGCAAACTAACGGAGCTTGAAGAGGAGAAGCTAGTTAAGTATATCCTCGACCTGGATTCCCGATCGTTTCCTCCCCGGATCAGTGGTGTGGAAGAAATGGCCAATCGATTGCTCGCCGACCGCGACGCGCCCCCAGTTGGGAAGCGCTGGGCTTCAAACTTCGTTAAACGACAACCACAGCTCCGGATGCGCTTTTTTGGCAAGTACGACTATAAGAGGGCCCAATGCGAAGATCCAGACGCGATAACCGCGTGGTTTCGGCTTGTAGCGAACATAATCGCGAAATACGGCATTATAGACTCCGATATCTACAACTTCGACGCTCACTCTCTGCAAAGATAGCGAGCCCGAGATCCCGCGCCTCACAACTCTCTCACACACCCACCGACGCCTTGAGGCCCCGGCCTTACCACACCCCTCTCTCTCCCTTCCTCCTTTATCTTCTATATAAGAAAATATAAGAAAACAGAAAAATGCTCGCGTAGGCAAATATGCCTCCGAGGGCCGGTTACTTGTTGCGGCAACGCCGTCTGTGGACGGCGTAGGGCTGCTAGAGACCCATTCGCTTCTGCCGAGTCAGGGACCCCCTGCTGGCGTGCTTTTTGGAACTGAACGGACCCTGGGGATTAGATACTAAACTCCACTGCTCTAGGCACGAGAAGAAAAGTGTACATTATAGACTGCCTGACTTGTCGTACGCTATAATGGCGGCACGGCACATCATATGCCCAAAGGGCGCTCTGGTTGATCGGAGCTTAGTTACATAGATAGCTGGGCACCTGTCCCTGATGATGTAAAACACCACTACTACTACTACTACTACTACTACTATTCTACAACTTCGACGAGACTGGGTTTATGATGGGCCAGATTATATCCAGGATGGTCGTCACGAGTGCCGAAAGGCGTTCAAATACAAAAATGATGCAGCCTGGCAATCGTGAATAGGTTATAGTCATTCAGGCCATCAGTTCGTCAGGCTACAGCGTTCCGCCGTACATCATCGTTGCAGGCCAATATCACCTCTCTACCTGGTATATAGAAACAGATCTCCCACGCGACTGGGTCACCGCAACCTCTGAAAACGGATGGACAACAAATGAAAGAGGCCTAGACTGGCTCCAGTACTTTGATCGGCATACAAAACCGCGTACAACTAGCAGTTATCGCCTCCTCGTCGTCGATGGGCACGAAAGTCACCACTCTGCGGACTTTGAGATATATTGCAAGGAAAACAATATCGTCACACTCTGCATGCCGGCCCATTCGTCTCATCTGCTTCAGCCCTTAGACGTTGGGTGTTTTGGACCACTAAAGACGGCTTATGGTCGATAAATTGAGGATAAGATACGCCGGGGTAATATCCATATTACGAAGGAGGACTTCTTCCCCGCATTTCACAACGCTTTCACGCAAGCCCTAACGGTAAAAAACATCCAGGGAGGCTTCAGAGGGGCCGGGCTTGTTCCTTTGTGTACCGAAAGTGTGCTTTCGAAGCTTGATATCAAGTTACATACTCCAACACCCCCAGGGTCCCTACTAACAACACCCCCCGCATGGACTTCTCAGACGCCAAATAACCTAATAGAGGCCTCTTCTCAGTCCGAACTCATCAAAAGGAGGATCTCCCGCCATCAAAATAGCTCCCCAACTTCAATTATTGAAGCTGTAGAGCATTTATCAAAGGGAGCGCGGGGATTTATGCACCAGATTGCCTTATTAAGGTCGGAGGTCCAGATCCTCCGGGAGGAAAATAACCTACTTAGCCGACGCAGGAGGGCTAAGAAAACACGTCTCAGACAAGGAGGAAGTCTTACTGTAGCTGAGGCAGAGGACATTCAGTCGCAGAGAGAGGCTACGGCCCAGATTGAGGAGGAAACGCGCCAGAGTAGTGGTCGTCGGCCGAGGACAGAAACAGGTCGACGGCGATGTGGCGTCTGCGGAAACACTGGCCACAATGCGCGAACATGTCAGTTTAATGAAGAAATATCTGAGGAATAGGATTCAGAGTAGTTTCAATTGATTTTATGTTTTTAGTGTTGCTCCTTAGACAGATTTATAATGTGATCATGGTTAGGTGGGCAGCTCGCTTGTCTGGGCAGCTCGCTTATCAAGTACGTTACACCATATATTTAATTAATTTTCCAGCCGATTTAAGAAGAGAACTAAAAATAACAATACAAATTTCTTTTTCTATTTATTAAAAATAATGTAACGTGGTTGATAAGCGAGTGGATCAGACAAGCGAGTGGATCAGCCGACCGCGACCACAGCACATTTGCGACCGATACGCAGCACTAAGAAAAGTAATTCAATTGAAACTATTTAAGATCCTCTTCTTCAGACATTTCTTCAGCAAATTGACATGTTCGTGCATTATGACCAGTGTTCCCACAGACGCCACATCGCCGTTGGCCCGTCTCGGTCCTCGGTCGGCGACCACTACTCCGGCGTGTTTCCTCCTCGATCTGAGCTGTTGCTTCTCTCTGCGACTGAAGGTCCTCAGCCTCAGCTATAGTAAGACTTCCTCCTTGTCTGAGACGTGTTTTCTTAGCCCTCCGGCGCCGGCTTAGTAGGTTGTTTTCCTCACGAAGGATTTTGTTCTCAGACCTTAATAACGCAATCTGGTGCATAAATCCACGCGCCCCCTTTAATAGATGCTCAACAGCTTCAATAATTGAAGTTAGTGAGCTATTCTGATGGCGGGAGATCCTCCTTTTGATGAGTTCAGACTGAGAAGATGCTTCTGTTGGGTTGTTTGGCGTCTGAGAAGTCCACGCAGGGGGTGTTGTTGGGAGGGATCCTGGAGGTGTTGGAGTGTGTAACCTGATATCAAGCTTTGAAAGCACACTTTCGGCACTCAAAGGGACAAGCCCAGCCCCTCTGAAACCTCCCTGAATGTTCTTTTCCGTAATAGCTTGGGCAAAAGCCTCGCGAAACGCAGGGAAGAAGTCTTCCTTTGTAATATGCGTATTACCCCGGCGCATCTTATCCTCAATTTGTCGACCATAAGCCGTCTTTAGTGGCCCAAAGCACCCAAAGTCTAAGGGCTGAAGCAGATGAGACGAATGGGCCGGCATACAGAGTGTGACGATATTGTTTTCCTTGCAATATATCTCGAAGTCGGCAGCGTGGTGACTTTCATGCCCATCGACGACGAGGAGGCGATAACTGCCAGTTGCACGCAGTTTTGTATGCCGATCAAAGTGCTGGAGCCAATCTAGGCCTCTTTCGTTTGTTTTCCATCCGTTGTCAGACGTTGCAATGACCCAGTCGCGTGGGAGATTGGTTTCCGTGTACCAGGTGGAGAGGTGATATTGGCCTGCAACGATGATATACGGCGGGACGCTGTAGCCCGACGAACTAATGGCCTGAATGACTGTAACCCATTCACGGTCACCAGGCTGCATCATTTTCGTGTTTGAACGCCTTTCGGCGCTCGTGACGACCATGCCAGATGCAATCTGGCCCATCATAAACCCAGTCTCATCAAAGTTATAGATATCAGAGTCCACAATACCATATTTCGCGATTGTGTTCGCCACAAGGCGAAACCACGCGTTTATGGCGTTTGGATCTTCGCATTGGGCCCTCTTGTAGTCGTACTTGCGAAAAAAGCGCGTCTGGAGCTGTGGTTGTCGCTTGACGAAGTTCGAAGCCCAGCGCTTCCCAACTGGGGGCGCGTTGCGGTCGGCGAGCAGTCGATTAGCCATTTCTTCCACACCTCTAATGCGGGGAGGGAATGATCGGGAATCTAGGTCGAGAATATACTCAACTAGCTTCTCTTCTTCAAGCGTAGTCAAATTCCGCGATCTAGGCATAGTGTCGCGTCGTGATAACTTTCCCCTTAGACGATGGCGTAAGGTTGAGAAGGGTACTGAGTAGATCCGGGATGCCGCTCGGATACTAAGATTTGGTGTCGTTTTGATAGCCTGAACCGCTAAGGTTAGCTGGCCTTCATTACTTTGTGATGACATGCTTGGTTGTGGCGTAACGCCTATGAAGGGTGGAAGATATGTTGGTCGCGGTCGGCTGATCCACTCGCTTGTCTGATCCACTCGCTTATCAACCACGTTAATTACTATATATCAATATTGACTTTCTCTTGTATATATTATATACTATATATTATATATTATATTTTGCTTCATTTTTATTAAAATCAAAGTCGCTAGTAATATTAAAATACTTTATTAATTTATAAGGTTAACGTTAATTTTAGAAGGTTATTTCAAAATTTAAAAACTCGACTTTACTATTTATTATTTTCTCTATTTTATTATTTATAAAATAGTACTTAACTAACATAAATTATCTAATTTAAATACATACTCGTATTATCCTTGGGGTTTTTAAGGAACTGGGCTTATTCCTCTAAGTATAGAAAGCGTCTTATTCAAGCTAGATATCCAGCTATATACTCTAACGCCTCTAATATTACTATTATAAATACCTCCGCTTTGGGATTTAAGGATACTAAGTAACCTAGTAAAGGCAAGCTCTTAATCCAACTTTATTAAGAGTCGGATCACTCGTCACTAAAGTAGCTCCCTAACCTCTATTTACGAGGCTATTAAACGACTTTCTAAAAATATAAAAGCATTTATATATCAAGTAGCCTTATTTAGTTCTGAGGTATAGATTCTTAAAGACGAGAATAACCAACTTAGTTGACGACGGAGAACTAGGAAAATACGCCTATAATACGGAGGAAGTCTTATTATAGCTAAAGTAGTAAGTTAGGTATATAATTATAAAAAGATATAACTACGTAGGTTTTTAGGAGGAAACGTATCGTACTAGTGGTCGTAAACTGAGTGTTACGGCCAGCTAGTCGTAATGAGGTATGTTTGCAGAAGTCGAGGCTGCGGGACTGGTAACAGTGATAATCGAATGTAATAATCAGCATGTCATAATCAGATGACTATTACATGTAGTTAGGTAATCTCAGGTTCATTGTATCTATATGGTAGGTAAGGCTTTAGTGATTAATCGTAATCTTATCAAAGAGGTTCTCAGGGAAGATAGCTGAAAGCGATCGTAAGATCTAATACGAAGTTAATTGCTGAAGAAGCTATGGGAAGTCTGTCCTAGAGCCCGGCTCGGGTCTATCCTATATACAAGTCCTGATCCTGAACATATCCTTTGTTTGCCTAATCACTATGTTCGTTAGTGATTACTAAGTGGATACTAGTGAGCGCTCACTTTGGGTAATCATTGTAATCACCTTATCGTATACTTACTTTCCTTATTATTACGTGACTTATTCTATAGTCCTTCCGTTCCGTGAGGAGTTATCTGAGTTCCTAGGTTCTCTATATATATTTTATAAATACTTACCGTAGGCCTGCGTGGCCGGCCTCCTGGCCTTATTATATATATTAGGTCGTAATATTAGCTCCTCCTCTTAATAGTCTAGTCCCCTAGGCCTATAAGTAGGTCGTTATTTCTCGTCTTGGGATCGTTGATCCGTCGTTCTTAGAATATGTTGCTAAAATATACGCTAGTTCCTTAACTTATCGTTGTTTAAAACTTGCTCTCGAAATAAAGGAGCGTGGATTTGAAATAGAAATGCCTTATTTATACTATCGGTCGTCGGGCCGAAGGTATAAGATGCTAGAGGGAAAATTAAAGTGTTATGAGTGTACTCGTCGTGGTCGTTCTTGCGATACGATAGCTAGTGCTATTTGCGATTGTGGGTTTCTTGTTTTCCCTTTAACCTGTCTTTGGCTAATCGTATATAGTAGATCGTCTCTTTATAGAGGCCGATCTGTTGGAGTATAAAGAGGAAGTAGAAGAGCTTCTTCTTTATAGGCGAGCTGAAGTTTTGTACCGAGTATAAGCTAAGATAGATAAATCTTTATTAAAGTTAGATCGCCTTTATAATGCGAAAAGAATGGTTTTTAAGAAAGATAAGGCGATCCTTGATCTGCTTAAAGATAATAGTCCATCTAAGAAATCTATTGCGGCTAGGGAGGCTTAGTCTAGTAGTATATTTAGTATAATTAATTAGGATACGGTGTTATTAGGGAATTCCGTATTTAACTTTAATTTCGGTACTTCTAGAGTAGTTCCCGAGAGTTCTAGAGGTTTATAATAGGTTCTTATATATTTTCCTTATATCTATAGTTTTTTCATTTGATTAGCAATTCTCGTATCTCGTTCCTGACTCTGTGGTCGATAATTCGTTCGACTTTATATTCTAGTTGATTTAGTTCTATAATAATCTAATTATTTATATACGAGCCTCGTTGTGCTAGCTCGAGGAGTGAGATATGGAATACCGGGTGATACTCTATTATGTCTAGGAGTCTTAGTTCGTAATTGACTAGTGAGACTTTCTTAATGATCTCGAAAGGTCCAAGTTTTTTATAGTTTAATTTATCACTTGGTTTTTTCATCTTGATATTGCGTCGAAGGAGATAGCCACTATCTTCTTTTTCTAAGGTTAGTCCTCTAATCCTTAATCTATGAATTGTTTTTTTTATATTATTATATAAACTCGAGGTCCTAAGATGCTTTTTTTTTTAGAGTTTTCTAAGTTTTATAATGTTAGCTACGGCTTTCACGGGCTATAGTCCCTATTATACTTCTTTATACGCTATTAATTGGAATATATAATTTGGATAGAACGGGGATTCTTTAATACTTTCGCTAATTACATTATTATATATAAACTAGGCTATTAATAGTAGCGATACCTAGTTGTCCTGGTCGTAGTTTATATAATAACGAAGGGATATCTTAAGGATTTGATTAATCCTTTCTATCTATTTATTAGTCTATAGGTGGAAAAAGGTCAATAGTTTATAGTCTATACCGAGTTACGAAATTAGGGATCGCTAAAACCTAGTAGTGAATAGCTTATCTTTATTAGAGATAATTTCCTTAGGTAGGCCGTAGTTAGTAATGATAATCTTGAGGAAGGTATATACTAGTTCCTTTATATTACTTATTTCCTTATATAGTACGAAGTAGGCAAATTCAGTAAGTCGGTCGATAATAACTAAAATGCTGTTATATAATACGTTCGTAAGTGGCTCTCTAGACTTTAGTAACGTAGTTTAATAATAAATTCTTATAAGATCGAATGCTATACTTCGGGTAGTACTGGAAGTAATTATAACTCTCTATAGGGCTTATAAGGGCTATTCTTGCTTTTCTTATAGATAGTTATTGTAATCCTTAATTGCCTTAGTAATCGTTTCCATGTCTTTGTAACGCCTTGGTGACCGTATGCCTTAGTACTATAAATTTCCATGATGAGCTCAGGGGTCATTCTTCTAGTCGGGCTGGTATTAGCCTTCCTAGCTATTATAAGGAGCTTCGTAGTAGGTACGAGGTTACCATTGTCATCGTGTTTGAGGATAACCTGTGTTTCCTCAGGGACCTTGACTTCGTGGTCAGGTCTTTTGCTAAGAGCGTCGGCTCTGCTGTTTTCTAAACCCTTTTTATAAATGATTTGGAAATTGAATTTAGAGAGGAATTCACTCTATCTAACTTGCCGTTTATTTAAATTCTTATTTATTATAAAGTTCGTAAGACTTTTATAGTCCGCATAGACAGTGACTTTATACTTAGTTCTTAATAACTATAGCTTCTATTCTTAAAAGGCTTCTATTATAGCTATTAGTTCCTTATTATAGATTTATTAATTTAATTCTTCTCTATGGAATATTTTGGAGTAGAATGTATAAGGGTGAAGTTTTCCTTACTCGTTTCGTTATCCTAAAACTGTTCCTATAGTGAAGTCTAAGGTATCGGTCTTAACTTCGAATGGTGTCCTTAGATCGGGGATTATAGTAGTTGGTTCTAAAACCACTATGTTCTTAACTTTAACGAATATTTCTTCGTATTTGTTGTCCTATACAAATAGCGTGTCCTTTCGTGTTAGGTTATTAAGAGGTCTGATTATATTAGCATAGCCCTTAAGGAATTGTTAATAGAAATTGACGAATCCTAAGAATTCTTAAACATTCTTATTGTTATAAGGTGTAGGCTAGTCCTTGATTACTTCTATCTTTAATTCCTATATATAGATTTCTCTAGGTATAATCCTATATCTGAGGAAGTCAACTCTTTACATATATAATTCGCATTTATTAAGTTTAGTAAAGAGTTTCGCATCCTAAAGTTTTTAAAATACTTTATAGACGTATTCCATATTTATTTTTATATTAGGGGAGAAGATAAGGATATCGTTGATATAAATAACGACGAAGATATCTATATATTCTCTAAGGATATGGTTTACTATTATCAAGAACGTGGCGGGTACGTTAGTGAGTCCAAAGGGTATAATAAGGTACTCGAAGAGTCCTCTACGGGTTCGGAATACCGTTTTCCATTTATCTCCTTCCTTGATTCATATATGATTGAATACTTCTTTAAGATCTAAGTAAACTATTGGGCTCCGTATAATAGATCTCTAAGCTCTATAATGAGGGGCAGGGGGTAGTAATTCTTTCTAATAATTACGTTAAGTCCGCTATAGTCGATTATAGGTCTTAATTCCTTCTTCCCCTTCTTCGGGATAAAGAAGAGTAGTGCTTTATTAGGTAATAATAAGGGTTTCATCTGTCCTTGTACGAGCTTTTCGTCGATGTATTTATTAAGCTCTTCTTACTCTTATTAGTTCATAGGGTATAATAGATAAAACTTAGACTATATTCCTTCTTTGAGTTCGATTTCTATATACTAATTACTATATTCTAGTAGTTAGTCCTGATCCTTCTTTAGAAACGAATAGTCTACTATATTTCCGGTACTCCTTGGGTATAATTTAGGGTAGGTTGGATCTTTAATCGTCTATACCGGGTACTAACGACCTAGTAAGCTCTATGTATCTAATGTAAATAACAAATTTCCTCTTTTTATTAAGTATTATATAAGACTCGTTTAAACCCTATTTTTTAGGTCGTTTAGTAACTAAATCTATCTATTGAATATAGCTAACGTGGTTCATCAGTCAGCTGGCCGGACCAGTCAGCCGGACGTTTTTTCCTACGTCCGCAACAACATCTAGTATTTCTCAACCACAACGCATTAAATCAATTATTGGTTGTCGCTATCAGAATCTCCTGATGATTCGACATCTTTAGAACAGGTTCGTGCATTATGCCCAGTCTTACTACACGCACCACAGCATCTCCGAGTCGGCTGGGCTCTCTTTGATAGACCCCCCTCCTCATCCTCTCGAGGTGCTGGATGTTTACCTTTTTGTTTCTCTTCCAGCAAACCCTGAGATTCCTCTATACTAAGTACCCCTCCAAGCTGCATACGCGAACTTTTAGCCCTCCGACGCTTAGTAAGTGCTATATTCGCATCCTTAAGTGTACGAAGCCGATTAGTTAAAATAGTAATTAAGTGCGCCATTACCTGCACACCCTTTAACAATTGCTTAACTATAGCAATAATTGGTGTCGGTGAGCTTTCTTTATGAGTAGAGATCCGGCTTTTAATAAAGTTAGACTGCGAGACGGCTTGTTGTAGGTTAGAGGGCGTTTGCGATTGCTAAGGTGGTGGTGTTGAAGGGTTGGCTATAGGAGGTGTAGGCGTCCGTAAATACACATTAAGCTTTTTAATAATATAGACTGGGTCCCATGGTGAAATTCCAGCGCCTTGGAAAGCAGACCTGATGTTTTCCTTATTAAAAACCTTGTTGTGGGCCTGGTGGAAGGTAATAAAGAACTTAGACTTGGTAATGTGATTTATGGAGGCTCTAATAAATCGGTTGATTTCATTACCGTATGCGCGTTTTAAAGGCGAATAAAGCGCAATATCCAATGGCTGTAATAGATACGACGAATTTGTAGGCATACTGACGGTTATAATATTGTTCTGCTTGCAGTAATCGTCGAATTCGGCCGATAAATGGCTCTCATGGCCGTCGATAATGAGCATCCGGTAGACGCCCTTAGTTCGGTTCTTAGTATGTTTGTCGAAGTATTTAATCCAGTCGAGACCCGTCTGATTATCCATCCATCCATTAGCAGTGGGCTTGATGACCTAGTTGCCCGGAAAACCTGATTCCGTGGTCCAACTGGTAAGATGATATGCGCCCTTAACGATCACGAACGGAGGGATACACCACCCGCCCGAATTGATATATTTAATAACTATAGCCTACTCACGGTTACCCGGCTGGACAGACTTTGCTTTACCGCGTCGATTAGCGCGTATTACCACTATTGATGCGGTGATCATGCCCATCATGAAGCCAGTCTCGTCGAAATTATATAGGTCCCCCCCCCTCTTGGATGCCATACTTAGCCATCATATTGCGTAACAGCGCAAACCACTTTGATATAACCTCAGGATCTTCTTGAAGAGCCCTTTAATAATCGTATGGACGATTAAACTTTGTTTTCAGAGCAGGCTGTGAGTCCACAAACCGCCTGGCCCATCGCTTGCCAACAGGCTCGGTATTACGCGCTCGCAGTAGGAGATTGGCTATATCTTCTATACCGCCAAGGCGTAAAGGAAATCCTCTGGAATCCTGTTCAATAACGTATTGGAGAAGTGTTTTCTCTTCGATCGGATTGAGTTTATGTTGTTAGGGTTGAGTTTGTTCGCGTTGCGGTCGGTTGTTTATTTTATTAGCTAAGGTGCTCTTTGGGATACCGTAGGTCTTTACGGCACGCGAAATTCTTAAGTTACTACCTATAGCGCATATCGATCGGATCGCTTCAATCGTAAGAACGACTTTATCTTCTTGCGTGTAGATTGGTATTATGGTTAATGAGATTTTACGCGTTAAAGGTTTAAGTGGTTTGGACATAAGTGTATTTAGAAAAAAACGTCCGGCTGACTGGTCCGGCCGGCTGACTGGTGAACCACGTTAGTCCTTTTACTTACCTAGTCTTTTTATTATATAAAACATAATTATAACTTATTATGGCCCGTTATTAAGGTAGGAGTTAATAAGGTAGGAGTTAATAAGGTACTAGATATTAGTATTATTACCGATATACCCTACGTCTAGCTCTATTTTATTATGTATTTATTAGGACTAACTATACTACGTAGTCTTTGCGTCTTTTTATGAACTTTAGGGGCTTTGGTAGGGGCGCTTTTTTGTCCTTCTGGTACTATTGGTATCCTGTTATTTATTGCTTATATAGTCGTATTGGCGGGGGATGCGGTCAGTATGCTGTTTAGGAGCGGCGTAGGGGTTGCTCTGTTCGGTAATATAAGCCTATTTAGAGTTGTTAAGAGCTGCGTTATCTAGGCCGTTTGCTAGGCTATCTAGTCCTAAAGAGGACGGACGTTTATATTAACCGCTTTATTAATTCGGCGGTTAATCTTTATATTTAATATATTATTTATGCTACCCTCGGGCGGATCTATTGTACCGTTCTTATTATAAGGTTTTATATAGCGTGTTTTTATTAATTATTAAGCTTAGAATATATAAAGGGCTAGCCCCTAGGCTTGTTCAATATAGAGGTACCGTCGATTAACTATTCTAAGCCAAGGAGGAAAAGGAGGAATTATAAGGGTTTATGTATAGCTATGGTATATTATACCTAGATTCGGCGGTATACTACGGCAGAATAGTGGCTCCGGTAAAGCCGGAGATCTCAACCGGGCTCCAGCCCGTGACAATATATAACCCTATAACTATAGCTATTAATGAAGTAATAATAGACGGGCAGGCTGCTATAAAAAGACGGCTCTGTGTTACAACCCAACATGCATGACCAAGAACAGGGCCTGCCCCGCGGGCTCGCGGCGGTTATAATACACCACATATGCAGGAGATAAGGGACACTAGGCACCCTCTCACGGAACGGAAGAACTATGGTACAAGTCACGTGATGATAAGATAAGACATGAGCGGCCATGGTGGGGCCATGAGCGCTCATGCCAAGTAATGAGCGCTCACCCGATCAGAGGGACTGATCATTGACAAGGGATATGTTCAGGACCAGGACTTGTATATAGGATGGACTCGAGCCGGACTCTAGGACAGACTTTCCATAGCTCTTCAGCAATTAACTTCGTATCAGATCTTATGATCGCTTTCAGCTATCTTTCCTGAGAACCTCTTTGATAAGACTACGATTGATCACCGCAGCCTTCCCTTACCTTACGACTTACAGACATAGCTTCCCTGAAGCTATCCACGACTACGAATACTGTTACCAGTTCCGCAGCCTCAACTTCTGCAAATTACCCCCACGACTAGTTGGCCGTAACAAGTAGCTGGGTTAAGGGCGTCGCCATCAAGAGTCCACATCTTAGTAGGGTAACGTGGGACGACGTAGGTAAACCACTTAGTAGGGGTCTCAACCTTATAGGCTCTAAGACACTCTGCTAGTTTCTGTTTGTTTGTAAGGAGGGCTTGCTGGACCCGCTTATTTAGGGGTCTTAGTGAGTAGCCAGTTGTAATATGGTAGATGTGTGGGATATCTGCCAGCTGGAGCCTAAGGGCCTGACAGACTGTCCGGCGTAGGGCGAAGGGGGCGTGCTTCCTAGCAGCCGCTAGGCCCTCTTCTGGGATACGGGTAAAGACCCGGAGGTCCTCCTTCGGTTGGGATAGAGCCTGGGCCCGGGTCTCCGTCAGACTCTGTGTCTGGACTTCGGGCCGGGTGGGGATTCGGGTACGGGTCGGGGCTACGGCTACGGCTGTAGTTGAAGCCGAGGCTACTACGTCAGTCTATTTCCGGCTCGGAGCCGGAGCCGTAGTCTCGTTACCCATAATCCTCTTTAAGGCTTGGATTACATAGGTTGTAGCTTTTTTTGCAATCTGCTTCCTAGGCCCCTCAAAGCAAGAGATCACGTTGTCCACAGACTGAGTAATAGCCATAAAGACGTCCTTTCGGGCTTCATAGTGCTTAGCCTCTTCATTAAGAGCTGTAAGGACAGCTCCAGTAGCTGTCCCAGTCATAGTCGAGGGCCCCTTAGCCGTTAAGGGGGTTGTTGTTGGGGCGTCGGGCTGGCTTCCCACGAGGCTGGGCCGGAGTGGCTGGGCCTCGGTTTCGCGGCGGCATTTAGCCCTTGAGGATGGGGGCGGCTCTGAAGAGGGTCCAGAGCCTCGATCAGGGCCGGCCGAGGAGGCCGGCAACGGTCCAGAGCCCGCCGGATGCTGCGAGGCCATCGCGGGAAGGCGCCGGAGGAGAGGTGAAGGGTTTTCAGCTGTTAAGGATTTTGGTGGTAGCCCACTTATTACACTAACAGTAGATGCCAAGAAAAATTAGGCGAGGGGGAAGTGTTGTTATCGGTTCAAGCAAGCTAAAGTAATTGAGGCATGTTTCGACACGCGTGACACAGCTCCTTCGATTTGATCCCTCCGTCGCTTTTAGATGAACTATCATGGGGAAAGGAACAACAAATACAGTTAGTTTTCGGCCTTTCTTGCGCAAAGAGTGGTATAAGACCACCTGCCTACGCTTTTAGTATCCCATCGACTGCGAGATGACGTCGGTACATAAGCCTCCAGTTTTCTCCAATAGCCGAATTATTCGATTGGGTGCATCGGCCGGAATTAAAACGGATTCTAATCGGAATATCATGGAATAATGTGTGATTTGCTGCTTCCTCTCATGAACGGTACGTAGCTATGTACCGACGTCATCTCGCAGTCGATGGGATAGACCCAAGATCGTACTAGTCGCGATCTGCATCGCAGATTTGCAGCTGACTTCTCACTGGAATGCTCTGCAATCATCACAGGTTCATCATTGCTGAGCCCAAAGTCATGAGCACAGCCCGTGCACGACGCATCACATACCCACGTGTTCGCTTCGTTGCCTGTGGTCCTCTACGGAGTAGACTCGATATTCGTACATGACGGGTGCTCACGTAGGCCGAACAAGAGCTTGTCAATTCTCAGTCTTTGCACTGACTCAAGATTCGAGCACCGCTCTCTGACTCCACCTGACGCCGGTAATTGTGGACGCCCGCAAGCCGGGATCCTCACCCGTCCGTCGTCTCCCCGCAGTCCGACCGCCGTGGAGCAGAAAGTCTCCTTTCCCCGCGAGTGCCTCGCTAGCTTATGGGCTTGGGCTAGCATGATAATGAGTGGCCAGCCCAATTCGTGCCTCACTGTGCCACGCAAAGACAGGGTGGGCATTTCTTGACCCTGACAATGTGACCAAATCTTGCCAGATGAACCATGAAGCGGTCACCTATCAGCCTCCATGAGTTGACATCTACCAGCGAATCATGTACCGCATCAAACTTTTAGGCTGCTTGTCTATGTTTCTAATAACGGACATAAATGCTTTCCTTTTACGCTCGGGACCTTAAATGGAACTAGAGAAGCGTCGCCATGGCGGCTACACGCGGAATGAACGTCTGTCAACATCAGACGATGTTTGATGAGGAGACAGATGCGAAACTCTGAACGGGGCTTGATCTTGTGACCAAGTGTCCCGCCACCTGCTGTTCTATTTCTTCCATCTCCATCCCAAGTGGAGTGGCAAATGTTGTCCCCTTCGCTCTTCAAACTTCCCCGTACCTCGAAATACCATCATAAGTAGGCAATAATCCTGGTAAGAAGTTTTGATTGTTTTCTGTACGCCGCATAGACTGCTGACTCACCTCCTAGAAGCCACCTATACGAAAGCCAATTACGAGACGATTATCACGTTCGTTCGAACTCGCACTGCAAGATGTCAGAAAGCCCTACCACTGCTTCACGCAATCAAAGGGATCCTGGTAGTCCAACTATCACGGGAATTCCATCCATCCTAACAGTCCTTCGCGAGCCCGAGTCCTTCTCGACTATCGATGATAGACGAGGGCAACAGTACCGCCAACAATCTCCGGAGACAGCCTCCAAGTTAGCGCGTGAGACCCTGATTAGCATGTGTAAGACCATTGGTCTTGTCGGCGCGCAGCTCAACAATGGGACAAATGATTCCGACTTCCAGCTAAGGCAGCTTATTCACTTAGCGCGCAACATAACCAAGCGGCTTGACAGTCCTGAGCCGAACGGGCAAAACGGACACGCTGGCCCTCCTCGCATGGACTAGCTGAAGGATGATCTGGTTGCTAGAAACAACGAAATTGTTCATTTGCATATGTGGAAGCCGGCATACTGGAAGAATCACGGCGTTTCTGGAAGGCTTGCGAGGAAATCCCCGGCATCATCTAAGGAGAATGGCTTGCAACCGGACAGGAGGCCACATGGTAGCATGGCGCTCACGAAAAAAAAAAGAGGTTTCGAAATCTTGTAACCCTTTTATCACTAAGCGAGGTAGCAAGTGGAAGACATGTATAGTAGAAAGTGGCTTGATTCCTCTAAGTGGAAGATCCGTATGATGGTCATATCTATATACCGTACAAGACGGGTAATCGGCTTGTGAAAAGCGGTATCATACGGCAGTAACCGGCAGCGCCACGTGTGGCGCTGCGACACCTTTCTCAACAGGATTGAAGATCAAAAGTTACAAAATCACAAAAACTTTCCGCTGGCTTTCTGCTGACTCATGCAATGCCCGTTCCTGCCTATAATACTGCACATTCGTATGGGGCTAGTCAACTTGGTGAATATTTACACTTGAACCTAATATTTAAGTAACCATCCGGCCGGCCCAATTACTTGTTCTTCCAAGACCTTGCTTAGTTCAGCCTTACTTAGTATTAACCGAAAATCTCAAGAACGTCGCAGTCTACGAGAGACTCCGCCGCATGGTAAAACCAAGGTTTCAACAATACTGGCGAAAAGTTGTTAACTAACTCCTGAAGCTCGGGGAAGCTAGAGGTCTCCAGTGACTTTGATAGCTCATGCGGCGTCAGGTTTGTAGAACGGCGTCGTTAAGTAGGCTGCGTTTCTAGTACGCTCAGTGTGACTATTGTCACGAGTTATGGCACGCAGCAATGGGCATATGAAGTGTGGTAAAAGTGGCTTGTATTAACCCAACTAGAATCGAGCAAGGAAAGGTGCTATCCCATCGAGTGCCAATTGGCAACAGGTACATGCCCTTGAGGGGAACTGACCACTCAGGAGACAGCCAAGACTTCTTCTAGCCAACCAAAAAGCCTAGATTATGGATACTTCTGTTGTCTATATACTCTGACTATGAAAGAGGTACCAGCAATCATCCGAGTTACAAAGCGCTACTCCACACTGCAGGCACCCTGACCTCGTCTTTTTTCTGTGGGATCGTGAGTGTTGTTGAACAGGGCCTCGTTGTTGTTGTTGTTGTTCTATTTAACGCCATGGCGGCAAGGGCGCAGCCGCCCTTGCGGCAGACCTCCCGGGGGGTATGTGGCGTGAAGGGTCGCAGGCTCTAGCTATATACTATATAGTACACGCCGTATCCTGACGTCCTCCAAATCTTGCTCGTGAGCTACTATGTGTTCTATCCATCCCTAGTTCCCACTGGTGCCCTAGTTCCGTTATAACCATCTGGTTTCTTAATAGAGGTAGTTTGTCGTTTGGAGGATAGGTTATGACCTATCTCCTAGTACCGCGGGCAGATCTTCTGGAAGAAGTCTGTCACGCAGAGGAAGGCCTGGAAGCCTTGAGAGTCAGTGATTAGCCCCTTGAAGTAGCGATCGAGGGACCCTATAGGTCCTACGGGCTCCTGGCGGCTGTAGGGGTAGAGGGTGGGCCACTGTTGCCTCCTCAGTAGGGTCTTTCGGCAGTAGACTAGGTGGTCTGCCTCCTTAACCCATCCACAGGAGCAGGTGAGTAGTGCTTCTGTGTGGTTAAAGCGTTGGTGATATTGTTTAAAGTCCCCGTGGCCTGACCGTGCCGCGAGGAGGTGATGAAGGGCAGCCCTAGGGAGGCCAAGTTCAGGAGGGCAAGCAAGGGTAGCCTTGAGCCCTAGTTGGGTATAGCAGGGAGTTGCCTCTTGTTTCCACCATCGTCTATATTGGCGTCTTGGCCGCTCTTTAGCAAGCCACTTAATACCTGATAGAGTAGCTAGTTGGCCCCTAGGGACTGGTAGAGTTGTTCCCTCCTTAGCTAGGCTGTCTGCTTCTTTGTTTCCTTTAATACCTTGGTGCCCAGGAGACCAATGGGTTTGTATATCGTGTATCCTAGCTACCTCCTGGATCTCAAGGAAGGCCGCTTGTGAGGAGTCTGGGATCTTACCGCGAATCCCCTGAATAACGCTGGTATTGTCGATGCAGATGTGTATAGGCTGGCCTTGGGAGGTCTGAAGGGCCCGTCGGAGCCCAGCCCTCGCCCCCTCCGCCTCACCATCAAACACTTCTGCTAAGCCGAGACGGCCGCAGCCCTGGGCTATACGTTTATTGTTGCGGTAGATAACAAAGCCGTACCCTGTAGCTCCGTCAGGAGCTTTGGAGCCGTCTGAGTATACGACCGTATGCTGACCTGGCACAGTCTTGAGCCAGGCCTGGAAGATCCTAGCTGCTACTTCCTTCGTCTGTGTAACTATAGGGTCATAGGACCCTGGGAGGTATTGCGGCTGTAGGAGCGCTGGCCTTGGACACTTAGGTAAAAGGCCAGCTGTTCTTTGAAGCCTGGTCTGTTGCCGCCCTGACTGCAGCAGCCTTGGGACCAAGGGATGCTGTTGGTCAACCTTCTGCAGGCGTATAGCGAAGCGTAGTCGCGCTGCTTCGAGGGCTACCTCTGCTGTGGGAAGGCCAGCGTCTCGGATGAGGCTACTGGTCGGTGTGGTTCTCCAGACAGGCAGGATAGCCCTTGCTGCTGCTGTAATAACTTTGCTAAGTCTACGGGCCAGGCCCTTCTGTCCTGTACCAACTGTAGGTATCTGTAAAGCAGTGCTACTGCTAGTATTGGTGCCGCTGTTTAGGGCTGGTTTGGTTAGGCCCGCATACCAGGTCTCAACTCCATACAAGGCTGTTGGAAGGACACAGGCAATAACCGCTTTTCGTACTGCGGCTGCTGGGAGTCCCCCTTTGGTATTTGTTAGGTGCCGTAGGAACTGGGCTACCTTCTTTGCCGCTGCCACCTTAGTTTCGACATGGTGACGGAAGGTGAGTCTCTTGTCGAACCAGACTCCTAGCCATCGTACAGGCTTAGTTGAGGCCTTAATAGTTAGGCCCGTCGCCTGTATATCTGGTAGGTCTTTTGTCTGGTTATATTTCCTGCTGAAGTGGACTGCCTCACACTTAGCTGGGTCAAAAGCAACCTTGTTATCAGTGCCCCAGTTAAGGATATGAGTGATCTTTTGGCCTAGGGCTATAGCATTTCCTTCTAGCGACGGGCTAGTAGCTACTAAGCCTATATCATCCGCATAGCCAAACCGTAGCTCTTGATCGTCGGCTAGGATATCCGCTATATATAGTAAAAAGAGAATAGGGGATAGTGGGGAGCCTTGTGGTAGCCCACAGGATAGAGGGAAATCCTCTGTAGTTGTATCCTCTAGCCTGACCCGGGCTGCTCGGCTAGAGGTAAAGGTGAAGATCAGCCTAATCAGATGACTAGGCCAACCCTGCTGTCGTAGCCTGATAATAAGTCGGTTTCTTAGGACAGAGTCAAAAGCCCCTTTAACGTCCATTGTCACAAGAGTTGCAGTGAGCCCTGAGTCTAGAGCCCTCTCGATCTCGTGGGTCAGACAGGCTGTTAGGTCGACTGCAGCCCTGCCTGGTAGTGCTCCAACCTGCTGTGGGCTAGCAACCCCTTCTAGGATAGTAAGGTAGGCCATCCTTTTTGCTATTAGCCGCTCTAGGCCTTTACCTAAGCAGGATAAAAGGGATATCGGACGCCAAGACCCAGTCTTCGAGAAGTCTGTTTTCCCTGGCTTCTGGATCATGACAACTTCTGCTTTGCGGAACGGTCGAGGGAAGTGGCCTACTTGAATACAGGCCTGGAAGAGCTGCTGTATAGGCCTAGCTACTGATTCCCAGGTGTGTTGTAGTAACTTTGTAGTAATCCCGTCAATCCCAGGGGTTGTAGTCTTTGTTAGAGTAGCCTGGCGTACTTCTTCCATGCTGACCACATCCTGCCAGGGCATTAGACGCCGTGCAACTACTGGGATAGCGAAAGGGTCCCCAGGTAAGTCGTCTGTAGCGTTAAATCTCTCTAGTAAGGCCTTTCGTAGGGCCTGGGCTTTATCGTAGCTGTTGTCGATTGTCTGACCTTCCACTATAAGAGGCGGGCCTTTAATAGCTAAGCCAGCCTTCCGCCAGCCTACTATCTTATATAGGTCTTGGTCTGTCTTAGCCCTTCGATCTTAGTAGTCCAGTAAGCGCGTTTTGCCCTTCTAACAGTTGTTAAGAAGATCTTTTGCTCCTCTAGGATGGGGGGAGGTATAACTAGCCCAGGTTCCTGGGCCTGCTGGCGCCTAGCCTCGATAGCAGCTCGGTGGGCTTCTGCACACTCTTCTGTCCACCAGGGGGCTCCCCTACCCTGATTTGTCCGTCTCTTACCTACAGCTTGAATAGCTGTATAGAAGAGGCTGACTAGTTGGGTAGCTAGAGTGTCCAGCTCTGCTGGACTAGGTACTTCCCCTAGGGTAGGTAAGGCTGAGGATCCAGCTCTTACTAGGTCGATAAGTCGGGGTAGGGCTGACTCTGGGACTGAGAGGTGGCCAGTCTGGCGTTTCTGTTTCTGGGCCTTGCCTATAGGGATAGTTGTTGTGATAGCTTGGTGGTCAGCCCCTGGGTGCAGGTGTGAGCTAATATAAGCCTCAGCAAAGGGGATATTTGAGAATGTTAGGTCGAGGGTATGCCTATGAGTATGGGTAGGGACCCCAACCTCCCCAATAAACGAAAGATCGTAGCCTTCAGCCCACTCTGCAATATCGTCCCCCCGATTCCGGCTAGGGGAGCCTGGTTCCCAGGTAGGGTGGCGGGCGTTAAAGTCCCCTGCTATAAGGGCTCTTTCTGGCGGATAGTATCCTAGGAGAGCAGTAGTCGTGTGGTTTGTCGGCTCACCTGGCGGCCTATATACGTTGATAATAGTGAAGTTGCCAGCCTTAACCCATAAGATATCTCTCGTTTGGGTAGGCCTTTGTTGCTGTATTTGTAGTCTTAGACTCTTGCGTATATAGGTCATAACCCTAGGTCTTGTATCTCTGTTGTTCCAGAAGTCAACTGGGATACAGGAGTTATAGCCTGGGTGTGTGTTGATTTGCATCTTATCTCTATAGCCTATCCAGGGCTCCTGGATCAGTACTATATCGATCTGATCCGCCCAGCAGAGCTCTAGGAGAGCTGTATGAGCTGGGCTTCTCTTCCCCACGTTACACTGGGCGACTCGTAGTACCCGTGGGGAGGCTGGCCTGAGCCTACTGCTCTGAGTCGAGGTCGAGGTGGGTGTAGGCATTAATAACGTTGTAATCAGGCTTCTGCGCCACCCGCTGAGCCCTGCTGCTTGAGGTAGCTAGGGTAGGTTGGCTGGGTAGGGGGGTAGGGCTGGGTCGTCAGGGGCTTGCAGCCCTTCTTCTTCAGCCCCGTTCTCATCTTCATCCATGCTGCTACAGCTAGCCGCATCACTAACGTCCGCTACAACAATTGAGTCCTGGATAGGGGTAGGGGCGCGTGGGCGCTTTGAGCCGGGCTGATGGCTCGTTAGGCTGTTGCTAGGTTGCTGGGTGTTGCTGGCTTGGGTGCCAGCCTGGCTGCTCTGATAGAGGGCCTCATAGGCCTTCTGACCAGCCTTACGGATCCGGGAGAGTTCCTTCCGGTCTGGGAGGGTAGGGGAGCCATTAACCACTAGGGGCCTTGCTGGACAGTCCTTATGGTTAGCTTGGAAGGGGCCGGAGCAGTTGGCGCACTTCGGTCTAGCTATGCAGGGCCCAGTCTCGTGGGATCCCGAGGGCCTGCTACAGTTGCTACAGAGCGGCTGTCGGTTACAGTATCGGTTCGAATGATATCCCTGGCATCCAGGGTCGTGTCTGATTAGGGTCTTCTTCTTTTGGATAAGCTGAGACCTGCTGCTTTGGTTAAACAGTCTGAAGGGTGGTACTTCCACAGAGAAGGAGATGACCCAGGAGACTTCGTTTGTAATAGGGTTTACACCTAGCCGGGACTGCTGGGCCCGGGTAGGCTTACGTCCTGTTTGGGCAAGGACCTCATCTTCTACCAGAGTAGCTGGGTCAAGGGCGTCGCCATCAAGAGTCCACATCTTAGCAGGGCAACGTGGGACGACGTAGGTAAACCACTTAGTAGGGGTCTCAACCTTATAGGCTCCGAGACACTCTGCTAGTTTCTGTTTGTTTGCAAGGAGGGCTTGCTGGACCTGCTTATTCAGGGGTCTCAGTGAGTAGCCAGTTGCAATATGGTAGATGTGTGGGATATCTGCCAGCTGGAGCCTAAGGGCCTGACAGACTGTCCGGCGTAGGGCGAAGGGGGCGTGCTTCCTAGCAGCCGCTAGGCCCTCTTCTGGGATACGGGTAAAGACCCGGAGGTCCTCCTTCGGTTGGGATAGAGCCTGGGCCCGCCGGCAACTATCGTTAAGGGTAGAATGATAAATTATTGAAATCTACTCCTCCCTCGACGTATACTCCCTGCGCTGTATATATATCTAAGCTGCTCCTTTGTTGCTTGGACTCCTTACTACCTCTAACTAGCCCCCATCCGGGAGGGCTCTGACAATATGTCTCAAATGGAAGCCGAGGGCGACTCTTTGAGAGCGACACCAAGGATAAATGACCGTCACCAGGCAAGTATTGAGCTGGACAATATCATTATCCAGATTCGTCAGCTTCTTAGCTTCGGCAACTTTTCACTTCCTCCACCAGTCGAGGAACTGAACGCTGGTGCATTTGCAGGGCCCATTATACTCATCGATGCCAGCAAACTTAGCTGCGATGTATTTCTGATTGATGCCGATGCCTTTTGATCGGTATGCCTTCCTGTGGCAGGTGCAGGTGGGTCACGTGAGGCAGCTCCTTCACATCTCGGAGCTGCCCCACCTACACCTTGCCCAGATATCCAGCCCAGCCAGCGCTCAGCTTTTCCCATCATCATCATCAGATCCAATACAGTAGTATTGCCTCCACAACAACAACAGGAGGGAAGGGGGGGGGGGGGGGGGGGGCGCTACATCGTCATGTGGGAAAAGGCGGGGGAATTAAAAAAGGCAAGTTTCGGTTAGTTATCCGGGGATACTGGCATTGGGACAAACGTGAAATTGCCAGGCTTAGTAAGACGCGTTACCCGCCCTGATCCCTGCCAGTCCCGCTATTACGAAAAAGACGGTGAACAGGCCCGTCATTCTTCAGGCGCCTCTATCGCTACCTTAGAGATCTACAACCTCAACTTCACCACAACATTTATAACGTGGCCAAAGTGCACCATCCAGAAACCATGCCTCGCAAAGGGAGTCAAAAGGTCAGGACAGGATGCATTACTTGCAAGTAAGTCCGCGTTGAGCCCGCGTTGAGCCCGCGTTTGCGCCTTGCGACTCGCATAATGTCACGAAAGAGGTATAGCAGTGGATATCTCAGGGGTAGAGATAAGGGGTAGACAGGGGTATGGGCATACAAAAGGGGCTCCCTCGAGGGCTTCCCTTTTCCCCTTTCCATAGTTGATTAGACCACAGTTGAGATCCCGATTTCCATGAGCTACTCTATATGCTGATTCGTGACACATAAGCTGAGCTGATAATATACGAGAGTCCGGAAAGTCAAGTGCGATGAAACCAAACCAAGCTGCTCTCGCTGTACAACCACTGGTCGCGTTTGTGACGGTCACGGTCCACGAGTCGACCGTCCACGCCAGTCCACTCTTGAAGGAGTGGCTTCCCTGCATCAGCCACATATTGTCTTCCCAGGTACAACGGCCAAGGAGGGACGCGCTTTACAGTACTTCTGCGAGACTGCCGGGCCCGCCATGTCAGGTACTTTGGACCCCTACTTCTGGACGCACCTTGTCATGCAGCTCGGTGCCAATGAGCCCGCGGTCAAGCACGCTCTTGTCGCGATAAGTGTTCTCTTCGAGCAAGCCGACGGTTCGCAGGAAGACATCACTGCGGGCCAGCGACTCGCCCACCAGAGACAGGGTTTGCACCATTACAATGCAGCGATCCGGGAACTCAAGACTAAGGACTTGAAGGAGAAGCAGAGTGTTGTGCTTGTGGTCTGCCTTCTATTCATATGCATCGAGGCCTTGCGGTCAGATGTGCAGTCGGCTGTACGGCACGGTCGACACGGGATCGAAATCTTAAAAGCCGCCTTGCCTAACAGCGGGTGGATCAAAGATCACTTGCTGCCCATTTTCCGCCGCTTAAGCGTGTCAGCCTTTTACTTCAGCGATAACGACGGCATATTTCTCGACATGCCCGATTTGTGGGAGCCTGCGCCCCGCTCCTTTACGACGGTGTACGATGCACAGCGCATGTTTGATGTCATCATCGCCCGGATATCGCACCTAACGCTCGTCATTGCCCAGTCAGGACAGAAAACAGATGCAGACCAAGAGGGAACCAGAACACAAGCCTCTGATTCTGACGAGCATCGGGCTGAACAAGCTATCGTCAAGAATCTTTTCGAGAAATTGCTGTATCTATTTGCTCAGCTCATCGCCAGAATACATCATGTTGATGCGAGTGGGAAACGCCTGAGCTCCCACGAGCAATACCAAAAGAAGAAGATGCAAGTGTTCATGCTGACTCGCTACGAGGCCGCTCGAATCTGGATAGAGATGGCATTTGAGGGAGAAACGCCCAGAACCAGGGACAAGTTCCTTCCTAACTTTCAGAGGGTGCTTAAGCAACTTCAATGGCTCCAGTCCCAGATGCCACAGGTTGTCCAGGCTGCCACCAGTCAGCAGTCACCGCAGTTTATGTTCGAAATGGGTTTCACCGCCATCATCTTCTACTTTGTGTCCGTATTTCCTTACCCCGAAATGAGGCTCGACTTCTTAAGGTTAATGCAACTCTTCGGACTTCCGAAAGAGAACCTCTGGGATCGAGACGTTTTAATGGCAGCGGAGAGGAAGATTATCGAAGATGAGAACGGCATTAAGCTGGAAGGCTCTGAGTGGCCGTTCACGCTGCTCTCAGACCCGGGCTCCCTCAAAAATGTTATGGTAGAGGGTTCATCAAAATCTTCACGGCCTTTCTTATTGCCGCCAGCGGGTTCTGACTCTCTCATTGATGATTCCGCTTCCTTTGTCTTCAATAAGACACTACAGTCACATCCCTGGTGTTCTATGCCTTGGAGCATTGAGATAGGTTCACGAGAAAGTGTGGATCAATAAACACAAGTGCTCCATTAGATAGGAGATGTTGAGGCTCATCATCTAAAGTGCCTATGAATTGATGGTTTCAAGAAATCACAACATTCATCTTGAAAGGTCTTTGTGCATGTAATATGTCACACTTCGAGGAGGATTGTCTAGAGCTGGGTTTACCACAGCTTGTGGCTAAGCCCAAAATCTAAGACTGCTGAACTATAAAGAGGCTAGCGGTAAAGAGGAAAATCGAGGCCACGGGACAGCTTCTTAGCCAGCTAGGTGGACAGCAGCAACCGATTGTAAGAACCTATCAGAGTAACACCATGCCATATTACCAGGCACCATAACACGGCAATAGCTTCAAAATGGCGTCTATTGAGCTCGGCCAGGAGACAAAACAATATGAATAATTTATCCCACCAGCTCCTTACCTTTAAAAACATTATGAAAGGTTCATATTGGTAGCAGAGCTTAGCAATCCACTATATTACCCCCACTTCACATCGATCAATGGGTATGGTACTGAGCAGCCTCTAGCACAGTCAATCGAGGTAACAGACCGAGGCTACTGACCTCTCCACAGCAAGAACGGCCAGCGGCAATTCTTCACTGCTCGCCGTAGTATATCTTGACATGAATATCTGCCAACCCTTGAGTACCGGCTAATGAGGAACTCTAAAGTAGCTTAGCCTTGGAGTTAACGCAGACGCAGAGGCTGTTGCTAACTTTAAGCCTGAAAATCGACCTTCAGCCGTGCAGAGTAAGCTAGCATTGGGGGTAGACTCCATCACACGCCTCACTTATTCCAATGTCTTACCGCGAATGAGTCTTAAAACACTAACTGCGCGCTCGTTGGGATTGGACTGCCACTTTTCGCTCTCCCAAGTCACTTGTACTGACTTGCATAAGGTAATACAAGGACCTTGTCAGATGGCAATGTCTTTGGGGACCTACCTGACGACGATAATCTGTACTGATACTCCGCGGTTCCAAAGAAATACACCCTCTCCCCCCGCTCCCTCGCGCGCCCGCATGTCAAAGGCCCAGCCTCATCTAGACTGAGACTGTTTTGCTTATCACAGGAGAAAGATATCTCGGTGTGGTAAATTAGTACACGAGTCATTACAATTCGAATCTCACAGCATCTTTCGAACTTATTCTGCACATCAAAGGTGACACGTGCCGAAATAATACACGGATAAGCATGCTCTTTCCACCAATTCACGGCGTCACGAAATACCCAAAGATGTTGCGGGTGTAGATCCCACCGGAAGGGCAATGGCCGTTGGTTCCACATGACCGGCATCCGAGTCGTGAACTGGAGCAAAAGCCCTGTGTCGCTAGGAACAGGGCTAATCCCACTTCAGGACTGTCGGGAGGTTTTCTTTCAAGATAACCCTGATTGGTGGAAGATCAAAAATTCCCCTATCAGCCTTTGCGTGCCCCGAAGCAGTTCTAGGCTAATTATTTCAGTTCAAAACGCTGTAGTCAATCATATCTCTTCTATTGGGAAACTGGGGGTATCCGTATTCATACTCTGGTCGAAGGGGGACATTTCCTTACTTGAGTCAATTAGCTCGTGCGGGTTTCTCAACCCCTTCCTTTTAGTCAACCATTTCCACCAGATGCGGCTATCCCATTAACTGCGGAATGGCGTTAGTACAAACATCTCCATATCTTCTTCAAATCCCTTCAGTCCGTAACGGAAAAGGAGAAAAAGATTCGGAGATGTAACGGGGATATATAGATACGTATATTTTTTTGTCTTGGCACCATCCCGCAGTTGATGGAATCAATAGATGAGTCGAGAACAATGCTCTTAGGCCCGAGGCCCCGTGATCGGCAGCTTTGCATATGTTGGTTGCAGGCAAACCGTAGCCTCGCCGAGTGCGAGTGTGAAGTCCACCGTCCGCGTAGCATCGGACGGCGCTCAAAAAATCGCATATTCTGGGGCGACCCGAGCGCAAGCCTAATCTAAGCTAGCTGGCTCCTCGTGCTCATGATTATCTATCAGTGGCAGCACAAATGTTTCTTTCCCGAATGAACAGCTCCTTGACTCGTGCTTAGTGTGTCTTCCTGGACCCTGCAATCTACAAGATCGGACGAATGAGCAGCAAAGAGCAAAGCCCTTGCTTAATTGGATTTGCCGTATTGCTCACAGTCAAAGCCCATGTTGGCAATTCTGACGGCACAGGAGATTGGCCCCTTGGAGCACGTGGGCAAGAACATACCCTGGTCGGGTGGGACCCGAGCTTGTCGGACAGAGGTCTTCAATCGCCTGGTCTCACCTCGTCACAGACCCTACACCCCGCAAAACTGGATCTGGCCAGAGTTGACAGCAAAGCTTGGCATGCAGGGCCGGCACAACGGCTCTGAAGTTAAGTTGTATTGCTACGTAAGCTACGTGAGGACTGCAGGCATGCCAGCGCACCTACGGGGGAAATCAAAAGCTTAGCAATCAGAAGACACATGGACATCTACGCCTACTCTTATCCCTCTTGAGGCCCAGATTTCCCACGTCCCATATCTATTGATTACAGAGCTACGGGTTCTACTAAAGTCGTGAGCATAGTATAGGGAGTAGATAACGATAAGATAAGGAATGAAACTCTATGTGGCAAGAATGCATGGCGTGGCAATGGCCACGAATTTGCCTTTGGCCATCTCTCTAAACTCCCGGTGATGCCCAGTAAAAGTTGGCTTGTGCGCTGGTGTGAACTTTAATACGCCGACTCGTTAGGACGTAAACGAGTATCAAGGTCACAAGTCACATAATGGGATATTCAATGTTGCAATCGAATTTTACTATGCTGGTTTCAGGCTAATTACAGTCAAATAAGAGCAGATCCTGACGTCCAGAACATAATCCAACTAATACAAGATTAGGCTTGCACTGTCGAAACAAGAACTCCTGTCACGTCTTCAGCTCGCCTCAGCGCCCTCGGTACCGCACTTCTTCTCGCAGTAGTAGGTAATCTGAACGAGCACAATTGTCAGCACTGTTCACTCAATTTCAGCAGTTGGTTTGTCAGACCTCGTCTCCACCAATGTGCGAGGCGTCTGAGACGCACTGGAGACCATCGAAGTGACAGTCAGGGCAACTGTCCCATTGGTTGTTGCCAGTGTTGCGATTCTTGTAGTAGTTGCAGGCACACTGGGTTCCAGCAGTGTCGATCTCGTAGTCTGTCCAGGAACCGTAGGTTATCCCGTAGGGTGTACCGTTACCAGTGCTGCCACGCTGTCTATTCTTGACGCAGAGAGCTGCGTTATGCAGCTTGGCAAAAGCCCTAGAGTCGAGTCAGCATATCGACATAATTAATACATCCGCACAAAGCTAGTGTGCACATACACCGTGGCGAAGACGGCAAAAAAGGCAAGTGTAGAGATTTGCATCTTGATGTTGGGATCGAGAAATACAGTAAGATAGTTAGTGATGGGCACGAAGAATGCTCGGTCGAGCGGAAAAGATGAGGTTGATGTAGATATTTGAAACTGAGAGCGGGCTGGCTTTTCCCCAACAGAACAGCGAAACCACAGGTTGAAATACTCCTTCAGCCTGATATCCTGGAATGCATGGAAGTGAGTGATGGCGGTCTTCCTGAGATTATGAGGTTGGAATCTCGTAATATCATGATCCCTTGGCCTTTCCGCATGGAGGAGTTCGCAATCTATTAGATGCTGTCTACTGAAAGCATTACTCGCTCATCACACCGTCGGGTTCCACATTTTTAGATCCGTAGACGAATTGATGCACAGAGAAGTATTGTTTCCAACAGAAAGAAGCTTAGCGATCGCCATTTCTTTCTCGTGACGACTACTGAGTCGTGTTGGACCACGTATTGCTAACCTCGATTAAGCAAGTAGTTTGTTCTGGTATGAGAACTGCACTCCGGCAGCAATTACACGAGGTATTGGATATTGAATCCATGTGGGTAGGTCAACCTCCATCGGACCGTGCCCCTCACGACCTCAGCAACCATTTGTTGGAGCATGCCTACAGGGACCATGCCTGACTAGTGACAGACATTGGGACGAGCATAATCGTGAGCCCCCATAAATCCAACGATCATCAGAATAACACTGATCTTTCACTACCTTAGATGATTAGATGTCATTACATGATTACATGAATCGAGAATAAGAAGACATTCCGCTCCAAGAATCTCTATAAAGCCTCAGAATAATCCCACCAAGTACGATTGCTACCCTGACTCTCATCCTCATCCCATCCTCTTACATCAAATTCTCACCTGTGTCAATAGTTCTTGGTCTTTTCTCTCAAAATGGTTCCTGTCTGGATTGCCTTTCTCTCTGCATTCGCTGCTGCCGTCAGCGCTGCCCCCACTGTCATTGCCGACAGCAACGATGCTGCCCTCAACATTACCGACACCTTGGATCGCAACCTCCGCAATGGAGAAATCGTCGTTTTTGGAACGGGTGGTCGAAGTACGTGTGCCTCAATCTGTCTTATTGTCTCATGCTGACGCTACAACCCGATGTGTAGCTGCCATCATCACACAGGACACCTGGAAGCTTCTTTTGAAGGTCGAGGGCGTCGAGGCTGAGACTCCAGAGATTGATCATGACTTCCTTCGGGCTGGTGATGAGTTCTCGGAGATATCAGTGAACCACACAGATCTGGCTCTTGGAAAACGTGACTGCAACAGCAACTACCAAACCGTTATTGACCGGACTCAGCGCTTTGTTGACTGGGATGTCCAGATGTCCCCTGTTGTTATCGGTGCTGGCAGTCAGGGTATTGACATCACCATCTCCAAGTCATACTCTATTGCGAACAGCGTCCAGGTTTCTGCAGGCATTGATCTTGGTCTCATCACGGACCGGCTCTCGACTAGCTTTGGGATCAACTACTCGCGTACTTGGACTACAACCCAGGGCTACCTCATTCGCGGCACTATCGACAATGGCTATACGGGCGTCGTTATCACTCGTCCCTGGACTAACCGCAAATACGGCCGCACCTTCCAGGGCTGCGTTGGAAGTCTTCGACAGACTGGAACATTTATGGCTGACAGCCACGAAGTATGTAAACCCCTGCGTTGTGATCGAGCCAACTGAGGCTAATTGTTCACATCATAGGACGGCTCCTACGAGGGTGTTACCTGGGTCGGTGGTGCAATCACCGCTTGCATTAAGAGACAGAGTTCTATCCCGCTGTCACGGTGCAATGGCAGTGGTAACTTCAGATAATCAGCCTTCAGCGGTCTTTCGAAGGGGTCACCTTTATTAAGATAGTTTCGACTCATGGTTATCCAGAGCACATTTGCAACTATTTTCTCTATTGTAGTTCGCATGATATAACTTGGAAGTAAGGTATTGGAAGTGAGACGACTGCATTGATTGAGCGGGTATTACCTACCGTACCTTTACATGCTTTGCGAGCAAGGCTTGATCTGTTCATGGTTCTAATATAACAAACTCTATATCAGTTAGTCGTGCTCGAGTAATCAGCCGTGATAAACAATGTTGTCTTTTGGGTTCGCTCAGATGCCGTCTATGGAGCTCTTCCATGACTCAACTGTGCTCGAGGACTTCTTTCTGCTCGTTGCCGGAGTCAATATCGCGTGATGAATATTGACTTTCGCGGAAAACTTCTGTGTAGTACTATCCAGGTAACCCGGTGCTCGCAGTTGCTCCAAGCAGTTTACAGAACGAAGTGTGGTACAACGTGAGTCTACTTATCTATGGGCCTACTTTTGTGCTCCTATAATTGAGACCGGCGTACGCATCCCTTCAAGTGCTAGATAATGTCAAATTATATATCTCCGAATATCTCTAACTGTTAGAACTTTTGATTTGAGGATATAAGGGAAATAAGATTGGACTGATTTACAACTGGCTATTATCCCAGAATAGCAAACTTCCCTTTTTGTTGTGCTTTTGCTATCTCGCGCTTAGAGGAATAGATACCTCAGCAGCAGCCGCAAGGACGAAGAATATAATATACGTATCCTTGAATTTTTTGTTTCTAGTTTGAGTAGTTTTGGTTTCAACCAGTGACTAAGAAAAATGCCATCAATCTTTCCCCGCAGGACCCTCGCGGTTACTTGGTATCAATAGCCCGGCCGCCATCGAATCCCCAATCTTGATTTATGTCACATAGCGCAGGCCGCCACCCTGGAAAGAGACATCAATTTATTACTCAAATCTCACAGCCCTCATCATCTCATATTCCCTTCTCGAATAATCCGACTCAACCGGTGTTGTCATCCGTCCCCTCCGCCGCTTCTCAGAGCAACAAGTCTTCCTTTATTGAGAATCTGACGATGACGATATGGCCCAATGGTCTAAAAATAACTACAACCGTCAATATGAGATATGTATTATATCACACACTCGAATTGAGGTGTCATATTCTAAGAATTCAAGGTAGAATCTCTTCGTCATCCTTGACTATCTTTGTTGGTTGTACAGGGGCAGTATGGGCGTGGTCCGTTTGGGCCATTGCTGGTGACGAAGAAAACCAGTGTTTGTGGTCTACTATTCGGCGTAACGAAGGGAAAATGAGGGTCTAGCCAGATGGGCCAGATCCGTGGATTTATATACGTATAGGGGATGTTGGTCCAAGCTCTATTGCAGAATCCATCCTTTGCTCCACATGCGGTCCGACAGTCTTTGAGCTTCTGTAGCCCCAGCTTTGCCCAATTACTTTCGTTCTAGCCAGACAGGAGTCTTCTTCAAGTGATCGCAGTATCGCGGCATAAATAACGAAACATCTGGTTTCCGTCGTAGTTACTTAAAGCTGCACCCTTGCGGATGTAAATAGATCGACGCAGAGATCTTACTCCGTAGCGTTATGCTTACACCGACAGGCCCTTATGCCGATGTCAACCGCCAAAAGCTTGTCTTAGGAAATCATTTGGGAATCAAGGTAGCGTGAGTTCCAATTTTCTTGAGGCTGCGTACCAATAGAGTGGAACAGGAATTTTGGATGCGGTGCAATCACTGGGGAGCTATCTTTTCCGCGGGAAAGTTCGCCGAATACCGTGTAAGTCGTGCGGGAAACTTGTGCGGAAACCCTTTCGCCAGCACTTCGTCTTGTACCTTAGCTTCATCCGGAAAACTTGCATGGCTCACGAGTCAAACTACGGGGTTTTGGAATTTGATACTGAAAGGTAGTGTAAGAATGCCGGAAGATGGGGTCTATCATTTCGGTTTGTAACGGCAAGAGTGATGGCGATGAATAGGAGCACTACCTTGCGTCAAAGAATGATGTCGGGCAAATTCTTTTCAAGACGTTGTACGTCAGTCATAAGATCGTAATGGTCAACGCCGCTATCGCCGCTGTCGCCGTCTGGGAGCGCAGGCGCCTTCATAATGTCGACGCGATGAAGCTGGACGGCGCTTATGGGCAAGCCGGCGCTCTCGCGAACCTGCCACAAGGCCTCGGTGGCCATCGAAAGGTATCCCGCCGCCGGGAAGATGGCTGTGCCGCCTAGGCTGTGGTCCTTGAGCCAAGGTATGTCTCGGTGCCGGAGAACGTTGCGCCACACTTTGGCCCTCTCTGAGAGTCCGGGTACCCTGCGGCCCAGGAGGTCGTGCCGAGCGTGGCTTGGGGCGCGTTGTTCGATGATGGCTCGGGGTTCTGCCCAGTACCTCTTCGCGTAGTTCCATTGGTACGGGGGCAGGCCGACAAGCAGGTACTGCGTTTTGGGCTTCCTCATCGACCCTTTCGTGACGGCGGAGCCGTGGGTATTGCGATAGCTTTCGGCATTGACGTCTTGCAGGCTGACGGGGTAGCCAGCGAGGAAGAGTGCTCCGGCCAACGAGAGGAGCTGCTCCGTATCGTTCTTGTTTCGGATGAGGGACGGCACGTACTTCAACCGCTCCGCTTGGTTGGCCAAGCAGATCTGCTTAAAGGGACCCGATAGAGCGGCGTGCGGCCCAATTTCAAGCATCAACGTTACCGGTCTGAACCTCTCGTCTTCGCACACGACCTGGACGGCGTCATTGAAGCGGACTCTCTGGCGGAGATTGGCGCTCCAGTATCCCTGCGGCAAAGTCTCAGAGGTGATGAGGCTGCCCGAGACAGAAGATACCATGTCCGACCTTGGCCGGCGCCATTGCGAGTCGGCCGTCGTGAGGGTACGGAGTTCCGTGGCGAGGATGTCATCGTATACGGCGCCGACAGGGCCCATGTGCGGGGAGTGGTACGCCCTCCCCGTCTTCACCTCGCGAACAAAGATGCCGCGGGTCGTCAGATCTGCGCCAAGACGGGAGATCTCCTCGACCTGGCCGCTGAGCGTGACGCTGCTGGGGGAGTTCTCGCAGGCTATACAGACCCTGCCTGCGTCGTCGGGGAGAAACTCGGCGACTTGACCTGCTCCCAGGCCGACGGCCAGCATGGATCCTGGGGAAGAGGCTTCGCTCACCGCACGACCGCGGCAAAAGGCGGCGATGATGGCTTCGGGCGCACTGATTAGACCAGCCGCGTAGGCGGCGCCTATCTCGCCAGAGGAGTGTCCTACTGACACGGTGGGAGCGACTCCCCAGCGGGCAAGGAGGTCGATGATGGCGATCTGAACGGCGGTGCACAGCGGTTGGGCGACGTCGGGATCGTTGATACACGAGGCTGCATCCGCGTCCTCTCCGCCCGTGAGCATTTCGGCGATGCGGAACGTCGGCGGCGGATCGAGTCTCTGGAGAACGAGATCAAGCCTGTCAATGATGTCCATGATGAAGGGATAGTCCACTAAGGCATGTTTGAACATGCCTGTCCATTGAGCCTACATGCCCAGACTCGTCAGTCACATCCGTTGGGGGCGGGCACCAAGAAACTTGGCCGACTATTACTTACCCCTTGGCCGGTGAACAAGAACCCTACATTCGTGGCCGGTCGCTTGGGAACTGTCCCCTGCTGCAGAGCATCCCGGGCGAATGCTTCGCTAACCTGATTCTCTCTCGCAATGGTGAACGCCCTGTTGGAGAACATGGTGCGATGCAGATTCAGGGTGTGGGCAAGGTCAGCGACATAGTAGTCGGAGGCCACGGCCGATACCGCCTCGACATTCTTCCACAGAGTTGCGTTGTCGTGCGCGGATAGACACAGCAACAGAGGGACGGCGCAGCGATGGTCGTACGTCGCCACCCTCTTGGGTTGTCCATGCTGATACCAGGGGTACAACGCGTCGACAGACTCTATGATGATGTGGCCATTCGTTCCGCCATATCCAAAAGGACACGCTTGCTCTTCTAACGAGGCTGTTACGGCAGCCTGCAGGGACAACTCCGCCAAAACCCAAGGTTTGGAGTAAAAATAGCCAAGGGAGCCACAATTCGTTGATACAACCACGCCACCATACAGATACCTTTTTCATTAGCAGCATTGAGCACAACATGTAATTATTAGGGTCGGCTAAGCGAAAGTCCGCACACAACTGCAGAATGTCGCACGGAAACGTACGGAGGTAAGTAATTATACCTCCACCTGTTTCTTCACCTTTTTCCTCATCTTTTTCCTCACCTTTTTCCATCTCCATTTCGCAACATTCAGAAATGGCATATCAGTGTCCCAAGAGCAACAAAACTAATCATCTTATTGCCAAGACAGTCCTACAATGGACAACTTGTGCATTCTGTTCCCAAAACCTTTCTACTATTGAAGATTTAGTCATTGACCTTACTGCGGATGACGACTCTAACACCCAACCCTCCACATTGCTTTCAGCCGTTAAGCAAGAGTCACTTTACGTACCAACGGCTATGAACTTCCTCCAAGCCGCCCAGGAAGGCTCAAAACAGCGCGAGTCGAGTATCCAGAAAACAAAGAAGCCAACGAAAACCTCCCCAACTGTCCTGATCGGTATCCATCCGTGGGTTGCGACATACTATGAGACGGATGTTGACGGGATTCCTGTTACAACATACGTCCGCGTAGTATCGCCAAAGAAATTCTCTGGGAGCTGCTCGTTCTTCTTGACCACGTCGTACACATCACACTCCGACATGATGCGTTCAGTACTGTCAAAGTTTACAACAGAACGCCACTTTCTCAGTCGCAACTGGAAGGCTATGCCTGTTAACCCGAAGAATCTCACCGATATCCACGAATACCGAAGCGCTGCGTACGATGCCAACACCCTCAGCTTATTCTTTCACGAAGCCTCACTTCTTCCTGAAAGGGATATATATATGCTATCTCTTGTGTCTCTCTCACGTATTGAGGCGCCAGAGACCAGCCCAGAGGTTTCAAAGAAGCAACGTGCTATAAAGAAGTCAACAACAACAATTGCAGATCAGTTCCTCCAGGAGCAGGCTAGTAACCTTATATCTACACGCTCGCAGACAGGAGTTGAGCAAAAGCTTACCCCTAAGGCAAAGGAAGCAGCAGAGAGTACTAAAAAGCAAGGAGCTTCCCATAAGCGAGGGTATTCACAAGTTATTAATAGGGAGTATGAAGTCAAGAAGGAGAGTGTAGTAAAGGAGGAGATTTATGTAGCTACAAAGAAGGGGAAGGGTATAACTGAGGACCTGAGTACAGGTGAAGATGATAAGAAGTGATATATGGACTGCTATTCCATTCTTTACCTTCTAAACTACCTGTCTCCATATGTAAAAGTTCATCAACATTAATGCCATTTGCTTGTAGTCGTTGCTTAACCCAATTAACCCCACCTGTCTGCCTCTCAAGCAGTGAGATTTCTGGCTGAATACCTGACCTCTGATGCTGATTCAAGCGGTGCCGTAAGTAGTTATAGGCTTCAACCTGGGGATATTGATCTCCTTCAAACTGAGTAACTGGTGTGAAAGTATTTACACCGTCAAGGAGCTGCTTGCAAAGCTGGGACGTCTCTTGCGGTAAATAACTATGCAGAGCTGCCTCGTCATACTCCAATACGTCAAGTATAGTCTGGACCTTTAAAGAATCAACTGCACAAGCAAAATCCTGTGCAGTCTCCTTATCAAAGTTATGGTATAATTGCCAAGGTTGCCCAGGAACAACATTTGGCCGGCTCTTCTGTATGCGAATTCTGTGGTTATTCCACACTTCAACAAAGCTCTTGAAGTCCTCGCGGATTAAGGGCATAAATATGAATAATATTGCAACCCTATCAGCGAGAGAATTGGGACTAAACAACCCAAGCTGTTGTAGTCGGCCAAAGTATTCCTATTAAGTTAGTATAGATCCGTAAAAGTAGATAAAAAGAAGTAAGTACATACACGCCATTGTGCTGATGATGCCTGGCACAACTGTCCCCACCAGCTTTCAATCTTGACGTTATGGATGCTCTTGCCAAAGATCCAACAGTCATGAAACTGAATAGGTATGTTTTGGTCTGGTGCTTCGGGTTTCTTCTTGGTACGGTCTTGTGAAAGAAAGTAATGACCTCCAGCAGCCAGTACAGTCTCAACGCCGCGGTCTGACCGTACCTTTAAGGGCATAATATCCCGTTTCGACACTACATAGAGGTATTGGGCTAGTATAGCTCGCGCAGTATGCGCTTCAACCCCTACATAAAACCACACAATATACCGAGAATAGGCATCAATGCCTGCATATATCTCGAAGCCCCATGGGAGGAGCTTATCGTACGCATCAATTGACCAAATGTAATTAGGCCCAGGTGTTGTGTAGCCTTTTCGACGGTATCGTAGCTCGCGGAGACGGTTCTGTACTTCGTTGGGGAAAACTTCGCGGTAGGCTTCATATACAGCATCGCGGCTGATTACGTGGCCTTGTTGTCGCATGTAGGTATAGAGGAACTCGCGACCAAAGTTGCGGACTGTGCGGGCGCTGTCCTCGGCTGTACGGAAGTGCTCAACTGCTTTCCCATGGGCTACAGCAAGCTGCTCTTGTGATTGTCGTCGCCATAGTTTGTGGCATCTTCTGATATCAATCAGGCCACTTCGTGAGATTTGGTACCCCTCGTTCTGTAAGGCGCTGAGTATGTTACTATCGGTAAGTCGTTGGTTGAAAAATAACTCGAAGATGCGGCGGAGTAGGGAATCTGAAAAGGTGGTTCGGATCTCTCGGCGAAGTTCCCATCTTTGAAGTTGGCGCTCTAAGGTTCGAAGGGATACTTCAATAGATTCAGATTTATATAAGAAAGTAATAATTGCAGAATATTTCCAACCAGCTTCAAACTTTTCTGTGATTAGCTGGCGAAAAGGCTCAAGATTAATTGATGGACGAGGCATTGTTCTACAGACAATTACAGAACGGTACAAAAGTATGCAAAAAGATAAGATTGGGGTATCTGAAACCTGAAAAAACTCAAAAGTAGTGTGGGTCTATAAACCACTATATGTAGTTATAAGATGGTGCCCATGCTTGAAACCACCTGTTCTAAAACGCCTAGTTGCATAGTTCCGTTGGGTACTTGAACTTCCGATCGCTTCCGTGCGGTCGCTAAACTCCTTAATTGAGAAGAAAATCAACCTTATAGAGACGTACAATTATGGAATCAGACGAGCTTACTCGTAGTCAGAATCCACCTCAACGATCTCGACACTCTTAGCGGGATCTGTATGAGTTTGTAAGTATATATGCAGAAGGTGCAGAAGGTGCACAGGAGTATATGGGGGCGTACCATAAGAGACATCGTCGAGCTTCTCCGCGACATTCAGCAAGGCATTGCCCAGAAGCTTGAGCTGGTTGGGTCGAATGCCACGAATCATTACGAGAAAGTCGGCTTCTGCACGAGACATCTTGACTTTGCGAGGAGTCGTAAGGCTTGGGGTGCTGGTGCGCTTACCCTCCTTATCTTGTATAGTTAGCTACACATTCGAGAAGTGTACTTATAGTTGCGTAAACTTACAGAAGGTGCACTTGCTCGCACCACTGTTGTAGTGGCAGTTGCTGCAAGCACCGCCCTGTACAAGCTGGATACACTTCGTAAAGGGACCGTTACCCTTCATACAGCCAGCGCAGACAGCCGCACCCTCCTTCACGTCTCCGTACACATGAATGAGGATAGCCTCAGCGTTCTGCGAACGCTTGGGATCAAGCTTGCGGAAGCGCATGACCCCGTCGCTGATCTGGGAGCGAAGCTCGACCATGTTGTTGGCCTAGATATTATGTAAGAAAGTGTGTAGCTCCTGGAACGGGTTATATGGATCACGTACCTTGGACTGGCTCTTGGTTAGGTGCGTGAGGGTAGCTGAACCAGCGTTCTTAACTGCAACTAGTCGTATATATGAGTACAGTTCTGTAATACGTGAATGTTATTACATACTGGCAAGAGCGAACGCAGTGACCTGCTTTGGCTCAGCAGGGTACGCTGGAAGCGTAGTAGGAAGTTTCTTGCCCTTAGGCAATTGTACATTACCGATCTCTTCGGGGATGAGGCTCATGGTGACGTGCAGGGCTGTGTGCGGGTGTACGAGAGCGTGCGTATGTGTAGAAAAAAGTGAATGTTTTTGTGAAGAAATTGTCGCTTATGTTTACGTACTGCTGGATACGTATGGATGTGTCCTGAAATTCACAGAAGTCAGCTGAGGTCTGGAAAAAAAAAAAGATGCAGTAGCTTAGCAGGCGCAGCAGCGCAACTGCCTATGCAACCGCCCGCGTGGAAAAGAGCAGCATCTGAATCGCCTTAGCCTGGGGATTAGATGTAATGTATTAGATTTAGGGCATATAGAATGGATTATATTATCTATTGGGCAAAAGTTGGGGTTACTTACAAAAAGTTGAGTAGGCGTAGGGAAAAGAAGGCTATTGCAATGCCCAGCAGAAGCCTTCGTTAGATGCAGCGGAACTAGTCAGGCGGTGTGCAACGTCACATCACGTGAAGGAGGAATTGGGCCAATTATATCGCAGGGATCTGGCCGGCTAGATAACCGGGGGCACCTGCCCCATTTGCAGCGAATCAAAATAGTAGGTCTAAGTAATATTTATGATGTAGTATGTATTAATACGGGAGTTACCTTTGCGGCAGGAGGGGTATGTGCAGCACCTTCTGGGTTTTGGCGGAGTTGTCCCTGCAGGCTGCCGTAGCTGTCCTCGGGCCAGGGGAGTGTGTTGGCATTGACTCGTACATTCCAGTCTTCTTCCTTGACTTTGCGGGGGAAAAAAGAAAAAAGGTCCCACATTAGCTTTTTTCTTTCTTTCTTTTGCCAAGGTCTCTTCTCTCCCTTCTCCTCGGGCACGGAGTCCTATCTACGGGGCACATTACTCACTGTCAGGGTTGAGACGTTGCAAAAGGGCAACGCCGGGAATCAAGGCCGCCTCCGTCATCAGCGCCGCCTTCATCACAGCAAAAATACCACTGGCAGCTTCGCTATGGCCGATATTCGGCTTGAGCTACTCTATCGTCAGTATATGACCCATCTATGCTCTTTGTCAGGCTCGCATAAGTTTGCTTACCGCGCCGATGAGCAGCGGCTTCGACCTCGGTCTAGTGTCATTCATCGCTCGGGAGACAGCCTTGGCACAAAACAATCAGTCAAGACGACAAAAAGTCACGAAAGGAGCGACTTGTTCCAGATGCACACCTCGACCTCTATGGGATCCCCCACGGGGGTTCCCGTGCCGTGTAACTCTGCATAGACAGTGAGCCTGGGATCGAGCTTGGCCTTACTGTAGGCCATGCGGATGACTCGTTCTTGTCCGTCGATGCTCGGGTGGGTGATTCCCATGCCATCGACTCTTCCGTTGCTATCTGGTTGTCAGATTACTTCTTCACCGACCACTCCTGAGTTCGTCCGAGGATGGATAGACTCCGGTAAAACTTGTGAGTACACCTACGTGTTCACAGCCGAGGAGCGGATGACCCCTCTGATCGGGTCGCCGTCCCTGATAGCGTCTGAAAGGCGCTTCAAGAACAGCGCCCCAGCGCCTTCGGCCCTGCCGTAGCCATCGGCAGAAGCATCGAATGTATGGCACGTCGACGTCGGGGACAGGATACCCAGCTTGGCCGTGTTCATGTGTTGGTCGACCGTCATGATCAGGTTGACGCCCGCCGTGATTGCAGCGTCACAGTCCCGCATGCGAAGGGCATGGCAGCCATTGTGAATCGCGTACACGGAAGAGGAGCAGGCTGTGTTGATTGTGAAACTGTTCGCAACGCAGGCGTCAGGTCTATGGCTCTTCGTCCACATCTACCGTCTGACAGAGAGGGAGAAGGGTAGCAAGTCTCGAACCTGGGTCCTCTCAAGTTGAACATGTGTCCGATTCTGTTACTGATGATCCCGGGGTCTACGCCTGTCGCAGCATAGTTGTGACGGAAATCAGTGTCCCGCGTCGACATTTGCTCTATGTTTGGGCTTTTTGTCAGTTTGACGTAGCGCAAAGAATATTCTGGTTTTGGTCGAGGCTAGTACACGTACGATAGTCGGCCGTGAACGAGCCCACGAACACGGCCGTATTCGACCCCGAGATGCACTCCAACGTGATACCGGCCGAGACCAGGGACTCGTAGCACACCTCGAGTATCTTGCGCTGTTGGGGGTCCAGCCACTGTGCCTCCACCGGGGTGATGTTGAAGAAGGTCGGGTCGAAGTCCTCGGGACGCCCGTCCAGGAAGTAGCCCCCGGGGACGTTGAAGGAACCCGGCCTGTCGAGTCTCTCGTGGTAGTGGGCGTCGATGTTGAAGCGGCTCTCGGGTACCTTGGGGGTTTGCCCCGTGCGTTTGTCGACCAGCATTTGCCAGAAGGGTGATTCCGAGTCGACCTGTCCGGGTAGACGGCATCCTATGTGGTGAGGCATCAGCGGGTTGGAAACCATGGTGGCGCTGCTTTTGGAAAAGCGTGACTGTGGTCAAGACGACATACCCATTCCACAGATAGCTATGGGTTCTAGGGGTGAGTTCTCGCTGGCCTCACCCCCATAACCTACTCCAGTAGCACCAGGAGCCATTTTTTTGTGATTAGGGATGTCTGTTAGTAAGTGATTCTTAAAAGTATGTTATTTGTCTTTGATGATCTTGGGGTCGGGGGAAAGTAAAAAGCTGGAGGCGACTCTTGACTTCATTGGTGAACAACGTGGGTGTCAAGTCATATCCTTGTCGTAGATGTCTTCACAGCTCCATGCTTCTTTAACTCTCCCCAGACCTAATGTTACAACAATCTTGACGCATCCTTTGCACCGCGCTAATCTGAGTCTCGATTTCGTCACTTCAACCATATCCAGTTTCGGGCCGAGCTTGATTCATTTGGAAAGGAGGGCCCAGCCGTGAGGAATGCCTAAAGACGGATGTTGGTGTGCTCTCTGTAGCGGAACCAAGGCGGTCTTCCAACTGGACGCTCACCAAACATGTCTCCTCGCCACTACAAGCACGTCTTCCTGGGCCTCTCCGCCCTAGCTGTCATCCTTCTGTGGGGTATCAGCCTCCTGAATGGAACCGTCACTGCCTTGTTCAAGGCCGTTTGGGCGGCACAGCTTAGTCCTCTCGTGCCGCTCGCCAACGATTACACTGGACTTCCCTTGATCGACTATCCTGTTGCTCTTCTTGTCGCTTTCTTCTTCCATGGCACGAATGGTTCGGACGAGGCTTATCAACTGTTCCTCCTCGATGCTTATTCCACATTACAGTCAGCCTTTGTGTGGATCTACGTTGAGAGTTTCCGTGACGATTATCAGTCACTTTCACTCCTTAACCAGTAAGCTGATATGTTCAAACGAAATACGATGCCCCGAGTTAACCCAAGTCAATGATCCCAGGCCCATCATTTTCGGCATCCTTGGCAATGCTTCGGAGGAGCCATCTCTCTGCCGTTGTATTATTCCCTGCATGTCTCGCGGTTTTCGGACAAGGGCAGAGTTATCCAGGCACATCAGCTCGGCCAGGCCCGAGCACTACCTTTTAGCTTCCTTCTCGGCGCGATTGTTCCAGCTCTTGTCGGTATGGCTCCCGTATGGCTAGGCCCGGACGCTCGCTCCGCGAGGCAACACCAAGTCGTTCTCGCAGCGTGGCAACCCGATCTGGTCTGGGTCTCTGTTTTGCAGATGGCTGGAAGCAAGATCGTGTCGTATTGGTGGCCTCCCCGCCGTACCACCGATGCCAAGTCCGCAGTCAGGCGGTGGGTCCTCGCGGCTTACCTTCTTTCCGCCGCGGTGTCTGCCTCGGGTCACCTCTACACTCTTGTGTGCGTGATGAGCAGAGAGGAAGAGTCTACCAACCTCTGGCGGATGTACGTGCCTCTGCCCGGATTCCTTCATGGCCCGGACGGACCCGCCGCCAACGTCTTGAAGCGGGGCCCGTGGCTATTCCTACAGTACGACCTCATTATCATCAGCCTGTCTAGCCTCTTGTGGGCTTACAGCATTTTGTCAGCGCACAAAAGCACGTCCGAACCGCCTAAGATCCTGGCTCTCCTTTTTGGAGCGTTTGCGGTTGGCCCCGGAGCGACGGTTTCCTTCATCTTGTACACAAGAGAGCGGAAGTATGGAGTATATGGAAACGCAGAAGGGTCCACGAAGTGTGTCCGATAGTCTGGTTAAAGTGAACGATGGAAGAAATCATTTCAGCAGGATTTCGTAACAGTATTATTATCTTTACACGGACGAAATGATTCACGCGAAGTGGCGGCGGTGTTTTCTTTTTCTATACAACTCTTCGTAACCTGGTTTAGCTCGTGAGGACTTTTGAACACAGTTTTGAGGGCGAGAAATTAGCTATTTTCGGTATACATAATGTGCTCAGTAGCGGAAACGTGAAGAAAATCCCGCAGTAAACTTCCTTTTCAACCGTCTACAGAGTATTCTCTATTCTTCTATTGGTATGTGGGCGACTCGCTGTTCCAAGTGTAATAGAAAGCCTGTAAGAATTCGGTCATGTAGACACCTAAGAAATCCTGAGAAGGTTGGCTCTGATCTCAGGTGAGTTGATCCAAGGGGAACGACAACCCTGAGTCCGGGTAGTCCGGGCCGATACGCTATCATCAACCCCGAAGAGCACTCAAATGTTCCATGTCGAAGAATAGCAGGTTTCCTACTCGGGCCGAGAGTCGGATTTGAGAACGGGTGATTCCGATCCTAAGGAACGCCGCGTTCGAACAACATCAGATCTTTCTCCGGCACTAGAACAGCCTTGGCAAAGTACTGGATGCTCTCGAACCGGAGATTTGCAAGTCACAAAGACGTGTTGAACTTGAGTCTACGGAAAGAATTTTCGAGCGAATGTTCTCAACGGGTCCGAAAACATCTTTTCCCTCCAAGCTAGTAACTGCCTAGACATAACCGATCACGAAATAAGAAATGAAGCAAGAGAAAATTCTGAAAGTTGATGTGGCAATCATCGGGGCAGGTAAGGAAGCGCTTCCGTCCTTCGGACATCAAAGTTGACAAGGGGGACAGGATGGTACGGCCTCGCGGCAGCCAGAACGTATTTGAAGTTACAACCAACTGTGAATCTTCTCATCATTGATTCAGACAGTACCGTAGGAGGGGTTTGGAGCAAAGCGAGACTGTATCAAACCTGGTAGCTCAAGTGAAGATCGGGGTAAGTTGCTCGTCGGTTCCAGGCCAAAGTCCAACGCTTTTCAAGAGACCACCATCTCACAGTAAGGAAAAATATTCCAGCTGTTCAACTATTCCGACAAGCCTATGCGGCCACACGGTGGTAACCCCAATGATCCCCGAGTCACAGGGGAGATGATTCATGGTTATCTCCAGGAGTATGCCGAAGACCACGACCTCATTCGGCGAATCCGATTCAACACATTTGTCGAGACGGCTACCAAGTGCGACAGAGGCTGGCGGCTTGCATTGCAGTCGTTCGATGACGTGGTGGAAACACAAAAGCTGTTGGTGGCCACCGGCGTTACATCCATTCCGTTCATGCCGAATCTGTCTATCGCTTCGGCGGAGCCGATTCCGCTCATTCATTCCAAAGACTTGGGGTCCCTTTATGAAAAGGTGTCCGACCCCGGAGTCCAGAATGTCGTCGTGGTAGGCGCAGCCAAGTCGGCCTACGACGCTGTCTATCTCCTCTTAACCATGGGCAAAAAGGTAACATGGCTAATCAGGAGTCAAGGCGGGGGGCCCCTTGCAATCCTGCCATTCAAGATACTCAATCTGGTGAACTCGATTGCATTCGCTTCAACCCGGCTCATGACGCATCTTTCCCCTTCGATCCTCAACACGCAGGGTGTCGCGTACTGGTTCTTTCAACGGACGTTCATTGGACTCTGGTTTGTCTCGGTATTCTGGAGCTTTTTGGACTATATCAGCGGATTACATGCCGGATACGGAGCTGGGGATCATGTTCAGATGCTCACCCCCGAGATAGATCGTCAAAGGCGAGTAGTTTGAAGACCAAGAGAGGATGAACTTAGCTACACATGCTGACCACCGGCACAGCGTCTTCTGGGCTCACTCTGGCCTCGGGGTTGTCACGCTACCGAACTTTTGGGAAACATTACACGCAAAAAGCCTCAACATCCGTCGCGACGAGATCAAAAGTTTGGAAAGTAACGGCGTCGTTCTGAAGTCGGGTCTCTCTCATAGCGCGGATCTCGTCGTAATGTGTACGGGCTGGGCAGACCACTTTACGATGTTCAACACAGACCAGAAAGCGATGATAGGCCTGCCCGAGTACGGAGTCGATACCTACTCGTCGAAGTCGGACGCCGAGGGTCAACGCAACCCATCGGCCATCAACTGGGAGAGCTACGACATGGCTGCCGATCGAGAAGTCGATGCGAGGCTGCCATTCATCATTAACAGGCCAAAACTGAAATTTGCTTCGAGACTTGACCCTCGGACCCAGAAGAAGTGGCGATTATACAAGCGCGCGATTCCGGTGGAGATGGCGCTGAAAGGCGACCGCTCGCTCGTTATTCTCGGCCAAATACACACAATCCAGACGCCGCTCGTGTCGGAAGTCCAGTCACTCTGGGCCATTCATTATCTTCAAGGGGAGTTGCCAGTTCCCGACCTCGACACGATGGCTACTGAGGTGGCTTTGTGGAACGCCTGGACACGGAAGCGGTATTTAAATCAAGGCCAAAAGTTTCCGTACTCCTTGTACGATTTCCTTCCGGTAAGTCGCGGCTTTGCAAAGGGATCAATGACAACCTCTAATATTCTGTGCTATGTATTGTCTTTCTTCAACTGACAGCTAGTCATAAATAGTACGTTGATAGCTTGTTCAAAGACTTGGGACTGAACAGCCGTCGCAAAACCAACCCGGTGTCTGAGATGCTGGTTTCTTACCGGCCGAACGACTTTAGAGGCTTCGTTAACAAGTACATGGATCAAATTCAGCGGAAGCGGGTGAGGTCTGGGGAGCGAGGATGAAATATGGCGCCATCCTGGGCCGATCATTCAGCCAAGATCTGGAGCCAAGGGTACACTATGATACCTGAGAAATAGCAAAACAAGTTTCGATAGATGGAATCAAGAATCCGTGACCTTTAATAGTGCATTGTACACCAGACACTTATATAAACCTCTCGACAATGGCATAAAGTTCAAGGAACCTATTGTGAGAGCCTCAAAGTCAAACACCGGGAACGCCTTGCAATCAATTACGTTGCCATTATCCACGAGTCATGGATGAGTTCTCGTTTCATTATTCGCATGCTAACAGATCCATCCACCATCTACTGGGACTACCACGCCGTTGACGAAACCACTTTCTGGACTAAGGAGAAAGGCAACCACTTCTGCGACCTCTTGGGCACTTCCCTTACGACCAAGTGCACCCGGGTCGCCTTCCCCAAACCCGGGAAAGTCGCCGGGTCCCATGGCCTCGTAGATCTGGGTCACCATGGGATGCTACAAAGCGCACTGGGAGCTCGACGTATTGCATAACATCCCAGATCGGCTCTTGGACCCATGGAGAATATTGATTGGCGAAAAGGAGGCTGCTTTTGAGAGGAAGCTGCTGCAAGCTTCGTATCATCTTGTACACGATGCCGTCGCGGAGCTTGAGCGTGAAGAGCACGGCAACAACTGGGCCTGGCACCACTGGATCTTCTACCGCTGGATGAAGGCCGTGGTAGATCTCGGCAAAAGCGGAGCCATCCACCCACGAAGCCCGTCCTGGCCAAAGTCTGGACGAGGCATCAAAAATCTCCTTTATGACGAGTTGAGCGACAGCAACGCGTGCGGACGTCTGCTGGTACGGGTGGGCCGGCAGCTAACGAACATCGTCCGCGGGAGCGTGACACCGCTGGAGCTGATGATGGAGGACAATCTTCTCAACCAATATTACATGAACATCCCGAGGCTGAAAGACCGCACATACGTACACCTCAGGAAAATTGTTGAACTCTACGCCGTCAAGAACCCCGGAGCCAAAGTCCTCGAGATCGGCGGCGGTACGGGAGGCGCTACTGAGATTGTCCTGCAGTCGTTCGGCGCGAGGGGCAACGGTTCGGCTTCCCTCCTCGATCATTATACCTTTACCGACATCTCTTCCGGGTTCTTTGAGGCGGCGAGGAAAAAGCTGGCGCCGTGGACATCTATGATGACTTTGCAGACGCTGGACATTGAGCGAGACCCCTCGGAGCAGCGTTTCGCCGTCGGGACGTACGATCTCGTTGTCGCGTTTATGGTGCTCCATGCCACGAAGAACCTACGAAACACCATGGCCAACGTCCGCAAGCTTCTAAAACCAGGCGGAACCCTTCTCATGATCGAGACGACCCAAGATCGTCTCGACATACAACTCATCTTTGGCACTGTGCCTGGATGGTGGCTGAGCGAAGAACCAGAGCGCAACATGAGTCCAAATGTCTCCCTGCAGGTTTGGGATAGAGCCCTCAAGGAGACGGGCTTCAGCGGGATCGACAGCCACATAGGTGATTGCGAGCAGCATACTGTAAGGCTCTTGACGCAATCACCTTGTTGCCAAATCCTTGCGTTCGTAGAGCCGTGACTAGGGAACGCCGTGCGGCATCCAGTTGCGGCGCCATGATGATAGCTGGCATCACGGCGCCGTTTCCGATTGACAAGAAGGAAGACCGATGGCAACCCGGCCTGGGTAGAGGAGATGGGAGGCCAGCGATTGTTGGTCAGGCCAGGTCCATACGGCCTACAAGCCGTTTCTGGCTGTATTTATTATTTACTCTTTCCAATTCTGACTAAATATGGCTATTTCTGGCTCTGTTAACTCCTGCGCCGTGAGTACTTGCTGGCTACGAGCATAAGCTGCGAGGCCCCATAAGCCACGGCTCCACACCACCAATATTAAAGGTGTTAACTATAAAATTTAGCGAAACCCATTTCAACTTTTACTGTATCTTGCCGTCCAACAAGCAGTGGATGGAGGGTTGTGGCTCCATGAGGGTCGGGCGCGGGATGAAGGGTGGCTCTCCGAGAGTTCCCGCTTCCCGCACGCCTCTGCCGTCCCCCCTTATGCATGTAAGCTGACTTGCCGTGAACATGTCCACGTCAATCGCTAGCAAATGCACTCAGATGCTCGTGCTCAGCGATACCCCTGGGGGTCTCGAGAACTCAACAGCAGGAAAAGCACTGTAGAGGCCAAGCAACTGCACTACAACGTGCATGTGTACTTTGGCTGAAACCTACCTTGGTTCCCTAGGGTGGTGTTGCCACTTGTACGGAATCCGAGCTACCAAAAAACAGCGCAGCAGCAAAATGCAGACCCCCGCGCCAATAACCTGCAATTTACCCGATGCTCGAAGCTATGCGATCATTCGACGGCTGACCGTGGCGTCCGTTGAAGAAGATACTACTTAACTAAAATATCGTCCACTTAGAACGATGTATTAGACAAAACCACCTAACTGTCGTTCTGAAACCTTTCTGACTTATTACCAAGCAGTAGGGGCTTTCACAGAAGGCGAGTTAGAGGAACATGAACAATATGTCGCGCCGGATGGCATGCAAGGTAAGAACCCAACAAGCTCCATGATTCAAGCACACGCCAATAGAGGCGACGAGAAAGGTATGCCGCGAGCGCAAGGTCCGTTGCGATGGCGAGCCCGAGTGCGGGAACTGCCGTCGTTCAGGCGACCCCTGTGTCTATCTCCCGACCAACAAGTCCACAAAGGCGGATATTTCACAATCCCTCGAGGCAATACAAGACCGGCTAGGTGAGTCCCTGCCAGGTCCAAAGCCCGTGCCAAACCGCCCCTCCCCCCCCCTCTTTGGCGAAATGCTGACCATACGATTTTGCTCGTAGAGAGAGCCGAGGCCTTTATCGAAATCCAGACGCAAGCGTTGCGACGCAACATGGCCCCTTACCGGCCGTACTCCGAGCCCCACCCGGATCTCCAAGGCATCGACCACCCGGACTTTTATTTCCCGGCAACAACGCAGGTCACAGCGGGAGACCCCGGAGCCAAGCATCGCGGCACGACCTTCCCCCGTTATGAGTCCCCGGAGAATGCCGAGGGTGACCTGTTTAGTAACCTGCCGACGCCGAGAACGGGGTCACGCAGCGACGCGTATCAGTTCCAGATGTACGACCTCATGTCCGGCCAGCCGCGTGAGACCGTGCCCGCCGTGTTCTCTAGGCCCCAAAGCGAGGCGGCGGTGGCGGCGCCCGTTCCAGCCGTGGCAAGATGCCCTCTACCCCCAGCCGCGGCAATGTGAAGTCAGCAGCCACAAGCGCAGCATCCCAGCCGGACCACGCCAACGCCTCACCAAACCTTGCTCCCTCGCCTGCGCAAGCGCTTCTTTCCCCGTCGCCTCCCGGCACAGAGGCCGTGGAAGAGCGCGGGCGGGTCCTGTGCGAGTTGAAGAGCTTCTCGACCGAGGTGTTCACCACGCAGGCGCAGATCGCCGCCGTCGCCGCAGCCACCGCTAACCTGATGGTCTGGCTGCGCCAGGCGCCCTGACAGAATTCGGAATTGTACCGTTGCGCCATATACAAAAGAGAGATCCCTCTACTGCATTTAGGTAGTTGTGGGTACATATAGTTTCCGTCACGCCCCTTGTCTCGTCCGGCGGCTTCACCAACGCGAACTACGGCGGTCAAATGGTGCGCGAAACGCTGGCCACGCTGGAGACACGGGTGCGGGAGCTGCAGGAGCTGGCTGAGACGGGTCACAGCGAGGCGTGGAAGCGCCTACGAAGCGGCCTCGAGGGCATGGAACCGGCCGACGTCGAGCTCAGGGCCCACGAGGACGAGCTGCAGAGCCAGCTGGCCGCCATTTCCAACTTCTTCAAGAACGAGTACAACGTCTCGAGCCCATTGCATGAGCAAGACGGTGGGATGTACACCCGTTCCGGCTGCCCCGGCCAAGCGTAGAATAACACAGGTGCCGCAGCGACTAGATATACAACATGCTAGAGAGGTGGTTTCTCGTATAACTCGGTCTCAAATACATGGTGGGATCAAGCGTCGTGCTGGACATCATATCAACAGTTCTAGATAGTTTAAATTTTACCGGCCAGTAGACAATACTATGCAACCCAGATCTTGGAATTTCTTTTCTCATTCGATCCTTGTCAGCTATTTCATCAACTGTGGTAAATAAGGCGTAATTGCTAGCCGGCAGTTACAAGTCCGTCTTTGTACGACACCAACCGTACTAGCATTGAATCTTTCTTGACTTGTCTTTTTTTTTCTCGGAGGGAGATGACCAATTAAAACTCATGCCAAAACGAAAAGAATTTCAAGGTCAAATCATAATCTCCAGCTTTTGTTCTTTTCTCATGAGCGAAAGATTATAATTGTAAGAGCCCGGAATACAACAATCGTCTTGGCTCATTGTAATCTGGACCTTTACTGAAAGCAGAATTGTATTCAATGACCAAAACAACCGCCAGCTGCTTCTGTTACCACCTCTAGGAAACTTCAGAACCAGTCTGTGAGCAGATAGGCTTCAGAGACGGGGGTTTGCTCGTCCTTTGCACCTAATCTGGCACCGAAGTCACAAGTGGCATTTTCTGATACAGCTGTAAGAGAGGCATCCGGTTCATTTGATTGGAATGTATTTACTTCCCATAGCATTCTAGTCAAAGTCCCATTCTAGACCTCTCCAAACAACAGCCATGGCCTTGATTGCAACTGAATGTCCATCACGCTCCGTAAGACTAACATACTCTAGGTTGGGGAAGCTGGCTCATTTTCTCACTCTCTCTATGAATAATCCCCGCGGATGACCTCCCGAAACACCCCTAATAAGAAAACTCCTGGCCAACGAGCTTCTCGCTCAGCTTCCACAGCTTCTCGGCCTCGACCGAGCTGGTGGCCCAAGGCTTGACAGTGTCCGTGAACGGGTCTGCGACGCGGCCGCTCAGTATGTACTGCCCATTACGCTCTGCAAAGAAATAACATCAGTTAGCCGGCCTCGGCAGAAGTGGAAAAGGACGTGGTTAGACTCACTGGACAGCTCGGGATCGAACGCGCGGTAGGCGAGGATGTTTGCGCCGACCTCAGGCGGGTCGGGCACGATGTTCATCTTGGACCAGTCTACAAAGCCAGGCATGTTGCCCAGCAGCCGGTCAAGGGCGACTGTTCACTCACGTCAGCTTGCATTCGTTGACAGAGAGGGGAAAGAGACGACGGTCGACTCCGTGGCTCTTGCGGGCTTCTCAACAGTGTGACGTACTCATGGACACGAAATCCTCGGTGGATTCTCCAAACATCTTTAGGTGGCTGCCGAGGTTACTCATGACAAGACCCGGGTGCGCGCTGAAGGCGGCCAGGTTGTGGCTTGACCCCAGCTTCTCGGCCAACGAAATGGCGTTCAGCATGACAGCCGTCTTGGACTGACCGTAGCTCTGCCACTTATTGTAGTTCTCTCCGTCCTAGACTCGAGGTAAGACGAGGCTTGCTAAGATAAGAGACAAAGAAAGAGGAACAAAAATAAAAACAAGAATGACGGCAGGGGAGAATCCCCACCTGGAAGTTATAGTCATCAAATCTGACCGGCCCCAGGCGGTGACCGTCGCTGGTGACGTTGACGACGGGCGGGGCAGGAGACTGTAGGATCTTTCCCATGATGAGGTTAGTGAAGAGGAAGGGGCCGAGGTAGTTGGTCACGAGCTGGCTGTCGAGGCCCTCGGGCGTTGCCTTCCAGTCAACGGCCATGACGGCGGCGTTGTTCACCAGCACATCGATGCGCGGGACGTCGTCCCAGCCGTTGACTGCGGCGGAGGCGGCCTTGACGCTGTCGAGCGACGCGAGATCCAGGTCCAGGACTCGGACCTCGACACCCGGGTTCTCCGACGAGACGGTCTGCGCCGTCTGGTCGACCTTGGTCCGGTTGCGGCCGGCAAGGATAAGGAGCGCGGGCTGCGCCTTGGCGATCCCCGTCACGAAGCCGGCGCCGACGCCACCCGGCGACACGCCTGTAGTGAGGATCACCTTGCCCTTGATCTGGGTGGCGTAGAGCGTGGCAAGCTCACCAACGGTTCTCTTATCGGTGTTCATGCCTGCGACCCTTCACGCCACATACCCCCCGGGAGGTCTGCCGCAAGGGCGGCTGCGCCCTTGCCGCCATGGCGTTAAATAGAACAACAACAATTATCGGTGTTCATTGTCACGGGCGTTCTGATACAAGCGAGTAGATAGACTAAGGCTTTGGGACGGCGATTCGGTACAAATTAACGCGAATGTGGTTGGTATAAGCTGACATGGGGTGCTTCTTGTTGGGTAACACTTCTTCCACATGTGTGTGTGTGTATACTCACAGGGAACTTATATACGGCAAACCGAGACGTTTGCCCAGCGCCAAGTTGGAAACCAACCCCCCGGCCCCTAAACGTCGGTGGAACAAACAACCGCCCGATCTAAGCTGCTGATAAATCATGGACGCATTTTCCTCCGTCCCTGTGTCACCCTGCAGGCTGTCTGTGTAGGACCCATGTCGCTGTTCTATCTTCTTTCGGTCAGTAGCCCCAGCGCCATCTGCAGCCTTGCGGCACGTTCTCTCCCAGATGAGGCTGTTGTCGAAGCGAGCCTCAGTCGATCCCCCAAGGAAACTCCTCCGCGGACTGCGTGAACCAATTAGCTGCTCTAAGTCCGAGTCTTGTCATCGTTGCATTCGGCCCGAGCCGGGAGGCCGGGGCTGCGCTAATCTTGTGACTTACATTGGGCGAACCAGATGGTGCAGCCTATGGCGGGCGTAGCCGGATATTTTCTCTCCCCCACTGTCAAGTTGGGATTGTTGACGCAGGGTGGAAGCTCTCAGAGGCCAACTGCAGTTAGGGGTAGAATGATGAATTACTGAAATCTGTTCCTCCCTCGACGTGTACTCCCTGCGCTGTATATGTATCTGAGCTGCTCCTTTGTTGCTTGGACTCCTTAGTACCTCTAACTAGCCCCTATCCGGGAGGGCTCTGACAATAGCGCCCGGCACGTCCTTTTGTTACCAGACGTTAAATACATCATCATCACCATAGTTCGTGCACTTATGGTGTGCCGTAGCCGCCGTGGTCCTGCGGGGCAGGCCCTGGACTTGGTCGTGCATGTTGGGTCGTAACACTATAAGGATAGCTCTAGTAGCTATCCTAGTTATAGTTAAGGGCCCCTTAGCTGTTAAGGGGGTTATTATTAGGGCGTCGGGCTAGCTTCCCGCAAGGCTAGGCCGGAGTAGCTGGGTCTCGGTTTCGTAGCGGCGTTTAGCCCTTGAGGATAGGGGCGGCTCTGAAGAGGGTCTAGAGCCTCGATTAGGGCCGGCCGAGGAGGCCGGTAACGATCTAGAGCCCGCTGGAGGCTACGAGGCCATCGCGGGAGGGCGCCGGAGGAGAGGTGAAGGGTTTTCAGCTATTAAGGATTTTGGTAGTAGCCTACTTATTATACTAATAGTAGATGCTAAGAAAAATTAGGCGAGAGGGAAGTCCGACCGCTTCATTCACGATATGACTAAGACCGTTTTTACCCTTCGTTCAGAGCTGTTCTATAGCTCCTGGGGCCGGCGAGGAGCTCGAGGAATATCGCATCGATTTATAACCTCACTCGCTGCAACTCGAAGGATGATGGGCAGCTTGGAGTCGAGAAAGTCACATGCTGCCGCTTTCAAAAAGAAAAAAAAGGATGTGGAACTCTTCTTCGATGAATTGCTTGTAATAAGTGTTTATGAGATCCCTTGTGTCCACGACAAGCGATAATGTAGCTAGCGCTTAGTTGACGGGGTTTCTTCTAAACGAGATAGGGTGCTCACGCTGAGGAACGACTCCCTTCGCCGTTTGGTATCCATGGTCATATTAAGGCGTCCATTAACGTGAAAATGGAACTCGAGTCCCAAGGAGCTGCAAATTTTGTCAGGCCACTTTCATGATGATGAAGATGGTTGTACTCTCAACAGAGTTGATCTTCCATGGCGATGAAGATTATGATTCTGAGAGGTCCCTGGGAGATGGGAACTAGCGCTTCCATACTCCCGTAGCTTTCCTGTTCAGTGAGGGAAGGTGAAGCAGCTTGACTGGTAGATGATTTAAATTTTCAATGACAATACTGTTCGACTTATCTACCTTAGCATGATGTGGTTGTTCTCTGTAAGCAGGAATGAGAATCTGAAACCGAAATGCATTCCGCTGAATGCCCATCACCGCTAATGTAACCAGTCATTTATCAGCAAGTATATCAATCGGTTGTATGTGCTTCGCTCTTCCTCTTGTTGTTCTGTTCCCGGATCTTCGCCATGGCGTGCGTGGTGAAGCCTGAAGCGGTGCGTGAGGCCCAGATTGAAAAAAATAAAATTTCAATTAGTGTCACCGCAAGCACCTGATTGGCAATCCGAAGTGGGTGCTTTAGCCACTCCACTAATTATCCAAACCTGTCCGGTTAGCTGCATGCGTGTGGTCTTCGCTGTCCAAGGCCATAGGACCGCACAACTTACTTTTGTCTCTGATCGCTTACACAAATTTGCCAATTTGCGAGCACATTTGCAATCGGAAAAAGTTGCAACATTTCTCAATCAGAGGTTTGAATCATAATAGTTTTCGAAACAACGAAGTGTCGACTTGTGTCCAGGACCTAAGCGACTTTGCCCTGCATCTAATCTGGGGAGTCATTCGAGCTGGGAGAAGAATATCCACAAGCGAAATAAGCAGCAACACGAACATCCACAACTCCCAGAAAGACCATCAAATGAATGGTGGCGGCACGTAAAATGGCTGTGACAGCCCGTCTCCTGGCGAAGAATTCAAAAGCGCGGCCAACACAAATGCTCAATCGTGGTGGCGCTTTCACGGAGCGGAAGTGGCGTCGCATCCTGAAGCCAAGATCAGCAATTGCCTAACCGTAGCCCGCTGACGTTTCGACGAGAGGTGCATCGCCATCTACCTCAAGTCACGGCCCTTTGAAAGGGTGGGAGCCCGCGCGGGGAGTATTTGCCATGCCTTCCTACTCAACCGCATTTGCTACGTTTCAATTGCGAGCACATGTACGATGGATATGATGCGCTTGCGCCAGGCCATCGTCAAACGTCTCTGATCCGAAAGTTGGAGACTGTCGTGGCACTGGGCACGGTTTGTCGATGAATTGCACGAAATTTAGATCATGGATTTCCCGCAGGATTGTTTGCTATGATCTTGCAAACCGAATTTCAGTCGCTTCCGCCCCCTTCCAAGTCCCAGTACACCCCCTAGAAATACAAGGACGATCATCCACCAAACAGTCCACTTGCGCTGTGGTGGTTTCCATCACAAATCCATCCGATTGGCGCGACGACCCACCATCCCCGGCCGTCAACGTAATCGTGGTATCGTACCATGCACTGCGAGTGAAGTCAGCTTAGTATTTATTCCCAGCTTTTTATCATTGAAACCAACCTCACTCAAGCTTTCTTCGCGGCGCGAGCACGCGCCATGCGTGCGACTCTGGCTGCTTTAAGCTTCTCCCTCTTCTCCTTGTTGGCGACTCTAACAGCACGCGCGTGCGCGGCTCGGGCTATCTTTGCCTGCTGAATATCGGCTGCGGTACCGGACATTTTGAAGATTGCTGTGTTACGAGGATAAATGGGAGATGTTGGGTGAGTTGTTGTAGAGAGGAGAATCACTTGACGCGCCGTCACGTCTCGACGCGTCAAGTTGAGCACGCCGGGGCTTACGGACCCCTTGCTGACTCGGCCTTAGCCACCGCGCCACACATCTCCCGCCACATCCTCCTGCCGACCAGATCCCGCTCCCAAAAGAAAAGTGGTGACTTTCCGCAAGTCGCTACAAAAGTAGTGACTTCATTTTCAAAGTCACCAAGAAAGTGGTACCTTATAAAGTCACTAAAATAATAGCGACTTACCAAAAAAGTAGCGACTTTACTTCAAAGTCACTAAGAAAGTAGCGACTTCGCGTCGAGAACGGGATGAATATGGATTTTATACCGTGCGGCTGGCGGAATCCGGCCTCTCAGATGCTCGCAGATTGCATAATTTTGCCGCAGTAGGAGGTAGAACTAGGGAACCTCCATTTCAGTGCGCTGTACCTGCTGTGGCCGCGATGAGTGTCACCGTGTCCCAGTCTTGTAGCACCGGATCAACCTGCCAGCGCAACAACGGCCCAGTAATTCAAGCGATGGGTTAGCGAGGGGAGGCCTAAAAGCATGGGGAGGCAGGGGGGTTAGCTCGGCAGATCTGGGTCATTACGGACGTGGGGACGGTGAACGTTAGCGTCTACGGCAGAACCACTCGATTTCGTGTTACCCTTCATCCCAGCCAGTACTGGTACCGGGCTCATTCCAAACCTGACATCACCAAACAAGCGCTCATACTGGATTGAATGTTTTGCGATAGTTAACCAGCCTATTCTATAGATGATTTGTTCTTTTACGCGTCATGCATGACCCATCGGCCTAACCCCTCTGGAAGCTGCTCAGGATACAGAAGAACATGACCCCAATCCTAGAACCAACTTTAGAGAATGACCCAGAGTTGAATGACGAGGAAAGAACTGAGAACTCTCACCAAGGAGGTGCTAATAGTTGCGGCGGAAAATGGGCGTAGCAACGCCCTCGCGCAAACAGAGCAGCTGCATGAGTGGTCATCACTTATCAGCTGGAAGGCTCCCTTTCCCGAATTTTCCAGTCTTGGAAAGTCTGGCGGACCAAATAAGTGAAAGTCACTGTCTCTGGCACACGCCGCATGCCTAGTGAGTTCCCGACCGGAAGCCGGGTTGATGCCACCGGAACCAAGGGCCAGTAACTTTCGAGGACCGGATCCAGATTCGGATCGGGATTTTTCACCAGGAACCATGGACCATTTGAGTGGTATACAGCCTCGGGCGGCGTCTCTTGAATCCATTCATCTCCACACATTATAATGGCCAAGACCACTCCTCGTACACCGAGTTGTCGACTATGTTCACAAGGTGCCTCAGTCACCTGAACTGAGCTCATCAACGCAATTAGTTCCGAGATTCACTTGAATCACATCGCAGACAATCGAGTAATAATCCTCTGCAGGCTCGGGTGGCACGCACTCGATCATGGTCTCACCGGTGAGGATAATCCATGTATTATGGCTTTGGCACACGCATGGACAAGTATCGTCTGCCCATCGGATTTTATCTGCTCTGAACGCCTGAATGTACCACTTCTCCTATGCTTGAATTCCAGACCTTGGGTATCACTATCCGTCCAACATTGTACACTTTCAAAACAACTCTTTTCGTCAGCCGCTTGGCGTTGCTCGGACTGCCGTCGAACGTGTCGGCCCGCTGCTTATTGATGCAGTTGGCATTCTGTCTGAAAGTCGCCGTCGTAAGATGACGCGGTGGACTTCAGACGGAAATCCAGAGGTTCTGAAATAACCTCGAACTCTCTCGTGACCCAGATTTTGCTCAAGGCCCTCTGTGTGACTAGCCAGACAATCGGGATAGAGGCGCAAACTGTTGCCAAGTTCACTTCAACCGTTGCAAACACAGCAGGCACACAGCCATACCAGGACGGGTCGAGCGTAGGGTATGTGCCTGCAGCCGTATTTGCGATGGAGACGAGGCGACTGACGCCAATGGCGACAACACTATCGAGATGATTAGCCACATCCACGCGACGCAAGCTGAATCCATGGTGTCTTCTCGTCTTGGAGGACTTACATGTCGCCGAGGACGAACAGGAAAACGATTCCGTAAATAGACCTCTTTTGAGCCGCGTGCCGCCAAGCCCAAGAAAGCGGTAGAACGCACACCAACACGTCGAGGACCATGTTCGTCGCAATGTGGCTAACGTAAGTTCTCCGGTAGATCCCCAGGGCTGATGAACCGAATCCCCAACGCGCTGTGGCCGGCTGCGTGAGAATCCATTGGGAAGAGACAGGATCGCAAGGAAACCAGGCGATGGTTGAGTACGCCAAGCCCCACATTGCCGTTATGACGTCGACAATCATGGTCAGTCTAAAAGACAGTGATCCAAACTCAAACATCGTGAGATATTGAGATAGCAAGGCTAATTTGATGAAAGTCGTGGCCATGCAGTACGCAGCGTTGCAAATGTAGAATGACTACCGCATGTTAGTAGCCGCGCTTCATCTTTCTTGCTCAAGACCAACCTTTATGAATGCCTCCATACCAATCAGGCCAAGGCCTGCAAATTGTTTACCCAGGCCATTGAACAGAGCTTGAAAGTCGTGTTAGATCACATCCGTCACCTCCGTTTGGGGGCAATGGGAATTACCTATGCACGTTGCCAGAGACAACAAAGTGGTTGTCATCTGAGTAAGAGAGAGACGAGACAGACAAGTCAGCATGCCGGAGCTAGAGGGATCAGGCTGTCTGAAGTTCATAATCACAACTTACCAACACTATTATAAGGAATCCATCGTCCCAGCCAGGTCGATGAACCACGCAGAACCGGATATACAGGCGGCCTAACCCACACACGTACGCGAGAATCTGTAGGCAAGCGTCAGATTCTCGTGTCAACCTGCAAGCAGTCTTCTACTGCAAGAAATATCCGACAAGGACAGTAGAATTGGTCGCTTACCAGGAACACAATGATGATGCCCAACGCAGCTGGCTGTCGATTTAGCAAAGGAGTTTCGTCGTGGGCGTTGTCCATTGTCGTAGACACTCTGATACAGCTTGTAGAAACAAAACAATGTTCTGAAGAGATTGGTCCACAAGATGACCAAGTAAAGTGTGTTGTCAGCGCGTGGAGTCTAGCCCTTCCAAGAAACAGACATCTTCCCTGGAAGCGGCTACGGAAGCGGTGTGTAAGCCAGGCGAGAAGGAACTGTTGGTATTCCTTTCACAGGGAATTTGGTTCGAACCGTAGGGTCCTGGGGGTGACGAAGTATCAATATCTCTGTATTGATTGATTCTGCGTAAGGAGTAGAAGGGAGATTCCAACCGGAGGTTGGGTGGGTAGTCAAGGTCTAAGTGTACCCCCTCGAGGTGGCCCATGCTCTGCCCCTACTCGCGGCCGAATTGGACTTCCAATCCGACAGGAACCCATTTATCTAAATGACAAGAATTGGGGTTAAGGCTCTTGATGATCCTTGCCAAAATGACAATCCGCCGATGATTTAAACTCCAGTATTTGTTTTGAGGAGTTCCACACAAAGTTTATACCAATGTAGGCATTAGCCCATTTTGGGATTCGCGTCGTTTCACAATTAGCTTTGGCATACCAGCCTTGTGCGTGCAACACGGCCCCTGAACTATGTCCAGCCGAACTATTGGGCATTCGGACGTTGCATCGGCATACAAAAGGGTCGGTCTCCGACATGCTAAAAGATTGGCTCATACGTTCTATGAGACATTCTGAAGGTGATGGTCTTGAGTTCTGGTCAAGGCTGGACTAATTTCAACATCACGGTTACATCGTAGCGATAGTCTCTCTTACGTTGTGACGGTAATGTCTCCACGATTCCGGCCAATCCGCCTGCTTCAGGATGCCCATCGTGATTGAAGAAAATGGTGTATGTCCTCATCAATAGCCGTCGCCTAACAGTCTCATCCGACAGAGATGAGAAGCACTTGGGAGCCTAATTCCACCAAAGTTCTCCGGCTTGGTGTGATGAGAAATCGAAAACATGAGGTCAATTTCGTCTTTGCCACAATGTTGCCGAGAGGAGACCTGATCATTGTGAGCTGTGATAAGTACGTTTTTGTCGATGGAATCCCTCGGCTAGGTAGTGCCCACAAAGAATTTGCCGAAGTTCATGTTGTAACGCTCGGTCTTTGGTTGCTTCGATTGACATCTCTTACCCGTCGCGGTCCGGTTCTGCGTGGCAATGCCACGGCTCTGTGTTCAGGTCAAGGGATGAGCTAGGGTGCTACAGCTCTTGGCCCCTGCGGAAACCATGCGGCAGCCTAACGTGCCCCGCAGAAATGGGCGTGGTGGAGATTATGTCGATTCTCGTTCGAGCATCCGCATAATGACAGTTGTGACATTGACCAACGCACGCTTATTCTTTATGACTGTAAGCTGGGTTTCTTTCCTTTCTTAGACCTGGAATCTAGGCTCGAATGTCCCCAGGCGCTGACTGACTGTCCTACAATCTACAAACAATGAGTGTGTGAATGTGCCCTGAGCCCTCAGAGATGGTGGTTCGCAGGCCTCTGGGTTGGACGTCGTAATCGGCGGCGAAGTGAGATAATGTAGGTAGACAAAACAGGTCGAAAACTTTGGCTGGGGGACCCGGGGGCGGAACGGAAGCGACTTGGTGGAGGCGGAGCCGGAAGGCGGCTTGAGCGTGCCTTGAGCCCCTCGCTCCGAACCTCCGAGGGGTGGATCGCCGCGCGAACATCCGGATGTGCCAAAAGGAAAGAAAGAAAGAAAGGAAGGGAAAAGCGCACTTAGTCAATTCCACTACATAATCATCACAAGAAATTGACAGAAGACAGATATTCTTAGATCCTTTAAACGTGTGTTGGTCAGGAGTGGCGTCAGATTGTGCGATGTGTTAACCAAAGGCAGCTTCGCAAGGAAAACACGTGCACAGTGAGTTGAGGAGGGTGTTTATGCACATTCGAAGGCCACAAACCACGCTTGATGGCCACGGTCTTTTGAAGTCAAATGCGCAAATCTTAAAAACTTCGAAATAAGCATAACTTGTATGTTTCATTATTTGAACCATCTGGTCCCCGGAAACTGTATGGATGTGCTGTGCAGCCTGCTTCCCGATTGCGATACCATTGAGAGATGGCTGGTCAATGTTCTGTCTCAATGATGAGATTATCAGCTAGGGAGTAATCACTGAGAGTTAAATCAACGATGTTTGAGGTCAATGCTGCGTTGTTGGTACTTGGTGCTAATGTGCTGCTTAAGAGCTTCGATGAGTCCTTCCCGGAATCCCGGATAGCAAAACTCCAAGGGACGTGGTTCATTGTGCAAGCGATGGTTCCCATCGGACTTTCCAGGCCTTGCTTGAGTAGAATCAACTACTGTGCTAGGATAGCGAACTATCTGGGTTAAATTGCCTTCCGAGATGCTTCTTCGTAGCAATTCGAACACAATTCCTTGTGTTTCATTATTTCCCTAACCAGACCTCCCCGACGAACTCTTTTTGAATTGAGCTGTGCCGTGCTTTCCGTGGCTGGAACAGTTCAGCAGGCCAGTGCGCCATCGTGTCGAGGGCTTACCTAATAAGTGCCCGAATTTGGGTCTGGCTTGGGCTGCCCAGGTCTTGGGCTTGTCCTTGGGCTGGCAGGTCTTGGCCCCAACACCTCCCCACATTGCCAACTTCCAAGCCATGCAGCCCTATCAGGTACCACTCCTTGGCCCCTTCTAGGTCTCTTGCCTGGACCCTGCATGGAGCATGTTAACTTCTTATGACCTCAGTGCTCACATCGGAGTGGGTATCCGTAGATACGGATACCTACTTTGCTCCTCGCCATCTCTCCTGTCATCTGACCTCACAGTGCAAATTCCACATCTTTCCATCACAACCCCACTTATTGCATCGCGAGGCCTTTGCCCCATCGCTCACCTGCGCCATGGAAGACATTGAGCAGCATAGTGAAGAGCACTCCTCGGAACCGTCTCTGCCGACGCAACAAGCCGCAATTTTCTGGACAATTCAGGAGCCACCAACGGCTGAGCTATGACGCCATCCCTCCACTGTTACCGTTTGTCGATTTGAGACTAGAAATCCTGCCGAAGCAGTCCCATACAGGGCAAGGAACACCCGCCGTCACTTGGCCATCTCGAAGACACACCCGCGATACCTCATCTTCCCCGCGCATGCGGCACGACCGCTGATGTATTCGACGCGTTCTGCATGTTTGCCAGTCACATCCCTGAAGGAGGTGGAGCTTTTAAACCCGTGGCCGTCGCCGCGGACACCTGTTGAACCGCCCGTGCCCGTTCCCGGAGCGGCATGGCGGTCGGAGACGCTATGTAGCAGATTGAAGCACCTGCGAGAAATTGGAACACTTGGACAAATCAAATGCTGGATCCCAGACATGAACTGACTTCTGGAGTTTGAAAATTTGGGCTGGCTCACACTTAGGACGAGGCGATGATATGCCCAAAAGAGGTACTTGATACCAAGCAGCTAGCCCACAAGGACTAGTACAGGTCATGCAGGCGCAAACGAAGAGTCTGATGGTTTTGACCAGTTCAAAACAACATCGCCTGACAATCAGACACGGAGACATCCACACCTATAGAGTACGAGGATAACCAGGGAGCCGTTTGCGAGTAATAGTCAGGGGAAAGGCGCCCGGGGGTTATGCAGCATGGCAGCATCCCCGACGGCCTATTCTCAGCGGATGAAATCCCCGAACACTCTTGCAAACAGAGCAAGCAGAACGGCGTTGCGGCTCCTTGCAGCAACGATCTTCTTCACTCTGGCTTCCAGGAGCACCTGCACGGCCAACGTAGGAAAGAAGCACCCACACCAACAGCGGTGGAGCCATGGCGACGTTGAGGCACTTCGTGACGGTAGGGACCAGGCCATATCCAGCAGCGCGGAACATTCAGACCTGCGTCAATGCTGCCAGCGTGAACGGATTGATCTTCAACGGCCGGCACAGATGGGTGCCACCACTCTGCCTGACTAATTATATTGCAAGGGTAGGAGCGAACAACACTTTGACCCCGTCCCCCACAACCATCATCATCATCAACCGCCAAGACGTGGCGCCTGAATTACCTATCAGTTCGAGCTTGGTGGGAAAGAGAGCAAAATCCGACGGCATTTGCGTGTCTCAAGCACCGGAACCTTGAACAAGAGGCCGGTCCTAATCAAACCTATCTGCGACAGCCAACGTGGACTGGCAGTGTTTCCATCGCCCTCCTAGAGACAAGAGTAAAGCAAGGCTACTACGATACATATAGCCAAATGCCGCGATCATTGCCTCGTCCATTCCTACTTCTCAACGGTAAATGTGCCAATGGTGAGCTTCAAGCGCCACTACTTGTCGCCCTACGCATGCCCTCCAAAAGCAAGAGAGAGTGGACAGCCCCGCTACGGCGCTATTTTCGCCTTTGACCACAGCCTGCATGTTGTCACTTGGACGGACGTGCTTTCCTGACTTCAATATTGACTCAGACGTTTCAACTTGTCATTGACCCTAAGTGTTGACAAAGCTAAGGACAAGAGACGCATCCCATGATGCAGACCGAATTCCGAACCTTGCCAGTTGGCACCGCGCAGCGACTAGCGGGTGGGATGGTCTTGGTCCTCTAACGAACAACCTAAATGGTGCTGCAGGGCTTGGGTCATACAATGCAGCTGATCATTGGCTGCTTAGAGAGAGGAAGGCAGTGCGGTGCTGCCTTCCATTCATATACGAGCGATTAGCACGCAGAGGGCGAGTGTGCAGCCACGCAATGCTTCCAGAGGTAGCAAACAGACACCAAGATACGTATGCGTGCTTCATACGGGGCTAACATGTTTGTTTGTTTGTTTTATATTTAACGCCATGGCGGCAGGCCTCCCGGAGGGTATGTGGCGTAGAGGGTCGTAGGCTCTAGCTATATACTATATAGTATATGCCGTATCCTGACGTCCTCCAAGTCTTGCTCGTGAGCTATTATATGTTCTATCTATCCTTAGTTCTTACTAGTAACTTAGTTCCGTTATAATTATCTAGTTTCTTAATAAAGGTAGTTTTGTTGAAGTGCGGAAGTGGAATTAGGCGGGTAATAGCTACTGTTTACCGTCACTTCCCGAGAATTGTTGTTGTTTAAGCTCATTACACGCGATGAAGTCTTCTGCACACTTGGCAGTCACAAGTCATGAGGTTGATTTGTCAGCGATACTGCTACGCCGCACAAGGCTGTCGATTAGGATGCCAACTCCTCCTCTCCGTCAGCAAGGAGAACGACGATCTCCGGCCTCATAACTCCCAGTTCTCGACAGCAGAGCATGAACACGTTGTCACAAGGAAAAACAAGTTTTGACGACGACATGATATGATACACCCCGACCCCGACGAGGCCCGACATTCACTTGCATTCGACAACTTGCGATGACGAGCTACCCTCAACCACGCCGTTTCGAGGACTTCCGTATCGCCGTGATATGCGCACTGCCCCGCGAATACGATGCCGTCATCCTGGCTTTCGACGAGATATGGAACGATGATAGAGATGGGCGCGGGCCCGCGCCCAGGCAATACAACAATCACACGCTGGGGTTGATTGGAGTTCATTATGTTGTTTTGGTTCTTCTCCCCAACATGGGAAAAGTCAGCGCAGCCAACGAGGTAGTCCGGCTCCGATCTATATATGTTGGGTTGGAGATAGCCTTCTTGACTAGGATTTGTGGGGGAGTGCCTAACCCGGGCACCGATCATGAAATGCTGCTTGGGGATGTGGTGATCGGCAAAAGCATCGTGCAGTATGACCTAGGCCGACAGTACCCTAGCAAGTTTCGCAGGAAAGACGGTATTAAAGACAACCTGAGCCGACTCAACAAAGACGTGCGTTCTTTTCTCGCCACCTACGAGACGCAACATGGCCGGAACGACTTACAGCGCCGGATCACCAAAGTCCTCACGCAAGTCCAACAGATGGCCATTAACGCACAAGACCAAATCTACTACGACCGTCCTGCAGCCGAAGAGGACTCACTTTTCAAGCCGGATTATCTTCACAGACACCGAGATCAGCTAGGCTATGGCTATAGCGAATCTACTACGTGTAACGAAGCGATTAAAGCGTCGTACGACGAGCTTAGATGCGATGTCGCACATCAAATAGTAAGAACACGACTGGAGTCTACGATGTTCGAGTCGCGAATATATATTGGGCGCATCGGCTCAGGTGATACGGTGATAAAATCAGGCGAACACCGGGACAGGGTTGCTCAAGAGCATAACATTATTGCCTTTGAGATGGAGGGGGCGGGCGTTTGGGAGGAGATCCCCGTGTGTTATTGTTAAGGGGGTATGTGACTACGCCGACAGTCACAAAAACAAGTCATGGCAGGACTTCGCCGCTGCAATGGCGGCCTCAGCAACAAAGGCTCTGATGGAGCGCTACGTGTGCAGGACTCCCAGGACAAACTGTACGTGACCAAATCCTAAGCCCTCAGCTGCTGCTAATGAACGATGGCTGATGTCAATTCAGCCGAACCTACTCCTACCATGTATACGCTTGCCCCTGTTTTGTCAGGCGTTGTAGGGGTGAGTCGCTTCGTTGGTAGAGACGACGAACTTGGATGTCTGCATGAGGCGCTGAAATGGACGGGTGAGCGCCGCAACGCCGTGCTGCAGGGTCTAGGTGGCATGGGAAAAACTCAGTTATCGATAGAGTATACGAAGCGGCATCGCAGCGACTACTCGGCCATGCTTTGGCTGAACGCAAGGGATGAGACATCACTGAAGCAAAGCTTACAACAAGCGGCGCAGCGAATCTTGCGGGAACACCCGACTATGGCGTATGTACAAAATGCCATGGTCAATCAGGACCTTGACGAGACGACGGAAGCAGTTAAGCGATGGCTGAGTGAAGCGAGGAACGACCGCTGGCTCGTTGTCTACGATAACTACGACGATGTCAGATTTGACCGCCGCGGCGATGCGGGTCAAAGTGCCCAATCTGTTGCGGAGCAGGGTGGGACTGCATCTGGCAACACAAGCCAACCGGAGGCAGCATATTCAAAGGCGTACGATATCCGTCCGTACTTTCCTGAAACCGACCACGGCGCCATCATCATCACAACCCGATCCTCAACAGTGAAACTCGGGCAGTTGATCCGGCTGAGTAAGCTAGGCGACGTCAATGACAGCTTGGCTATACTGGAGTCAACATCCAATCGTGCCCATCTGAGCCAGAGTAAGTGTTTCGAGCGAGCAGCGTAGGTGGGGCTGATTCATCGAAATAGATCCTGATGCTTATACGCTTGCGCGGCGACTTGACGGCCTTCCGCTTGCCCTGTCGACGGCTGGAGCGTACCTCAACCAAGTGTCGACGAGCTGCGCTGAGTATCTCCGGCTGTACGACGAATCATGGCTGCGATTACAGAGAGAGAGTCCACAGCTTCTGGATTACGATCAAGCGTTGTACTCGACGTGGGGTATCTCCTTCAACCTCATTCAGCAGCAAAGCAGAGGTGCAGCTACCCTCCTTCGACTTTGGGCATACTTCGATAACGAGGACCTATGGTACGAACTGCTGCAGGATATGGGTTCAGAGGGGCCGGTTTGGCTACAAGACATAACGAAAGACAACTTAATCTTCAACACAACAATGAGACTTCTTTACGAACATGGACTAGTAGAGGCGGACCTTACTATAAAAGAGACTAAGGGAGAGTCCCGAGGATACAGTGTGCATAGATATGTCCATGCGTGGATGATACACGTGCTGAACACGGGAGTCGACGAGGAGATGGCTTGGACAGCATTAAGGTGTATAGCATCACATGTCCCAAGCAAGGAGCAGCAAGAGTATTGGATAATACAAAGACGACTTTTACAACATTCAGACCGATGCATCACAAAGATACCGACAGATGCGGCGGAGGAAAAAGATGCATGGATGTTTCACGAACTAGGCAACCTCTACTCGGACCAGGGCCGACTTAAGGAGGCCGAGGCGATGTACGAGCGGGCTCTTCAAGGCAAGGAGAAGGCATGGGGACCAGACCACACGTCAACACTCGACACGGTCAACAATCTAGGCAACCTCTACTCGGACCAGGGCCGACTCAAAGAGGCCGAGGCGATGTACGAGCGGGCTCTTCAAGGCAAGGAGAAGGCATGGGGACCAGACCACACGTCAACACTCGACACGGTCAACAATCTAGGCCTCCTCTACAAGAACCAGGGCCGACTCAAAGAGGCCGAGGCGATGTACGAGCGGGCTCTTCAAGGCTACGAGAAGGCACTTGGAGCAGACGCCATAAAGACCTATATTCCTGCCTTGAACGCACTTCAAAATCTCGGCTCTTTGTTTGAGATGCTTGGCGAGAATAGCAAAGCTATCTCATACTACTCAAAAGCACAGAACGGCTTCTTATCCGTACTAGGGTCACAGAACGAACGGTGTACATATTTGTCTGAGAAAATAGGCTATTGCAGCTTGTTATACAAGAGATGGATGTTTCGCTTCGCGTACAGAAGCCAGGACGAGGGCTGAAAGCCAAATAGAAGACATTGAAGGGACATCTGAAGAGGCGCTAGACACGCTTAAGACTATCTTACATACTACTTACAGTAGAGCCATAATAATCATTACTGAGCCAATACACGCCCTTCCCCCAGACCAGCATCTATTAATCGTAATCCGGTGCAATACGTGCATTACAGCGGGACCTCTGCACAAGTGGATTTTCTGCGAATAGAAGCCAAACAGAACTGCGAGTGGGGTCAGCCTATTTGGACTGTTGGATGTACTTCAAATGATATGATAACAAATCGTACTGTATAAGCGCCAAGAACTTTGCATGTCCGTGCGGAAAGAGATCAGAGAGTTGTAAAAAGGATGAAGCCCTTTTCGCTGACTACTGTAACAAAGATGAGGAGAGTCTCATCTTGGTGACGCGCTCTGGTTGTCCTCACCTAGTTTTAAGTTGGGAATTGATATACCGGCGTCGCAAATTGATACACCGGCGTCGAACTTACACCGGCGTCGCTGTTCGACCTTTTGATTGGCTCAAAAAAACAATACCTCCCCATAAAGGCGGTGAGGGTGACTGCACTAACATGGCTATTCCTGCCCTCTTCTCTAACCTAAGCTCTAATTTGAGATTTCTAAAAGTACGTATTACAGCCTACTTATACCCCAGGTTTGTAAATCTCAAATAGGGACTATATAACCCCTCAAAAGGCCTATTACCTAACTACCTTTTGCGACGTGGTTGCAAAGATTCATCGTCACTACAGACCATTTCCCACTAACTCCGTTTCCTCCGAACACTAGGCTACATCGGCCGTCCACTTGCATAATTCCCTTTTGTCCTCCCCTTACCAAGAACACTAGACTGGCTCCTTGTTTGTCGCTAGGATGAGCTTGATATCTGGCTTTGACTTGGCTAACTTGTCTCTTGTGTAAGCCCAGCTAGCGTCGACTTATTCTTGCTCCCAGGTGGGCGGCCTCGCTTCTTACTACTTACGCCTTGGCTGCTATAGGTAGTGCGGGCTTGTCTGGCTGACTGGCCCTCTGCAGGTAAGGCTAGTTATGATAGGACAGGCTGCACTATGTTCTTTAGCCTACCGCGGAGGGATGCAGCAATCTTAGGGTCAAGGATCCGGCGGTATGGATCTGAGGAAGACGTCTCTCGAAGACGCCACCGAGGGTATACCTCCCATTTACTAAAAGTAGCTAAATCTAACTTTTAGGAGTAGATCTTATGGCAGCATGGGATACCCAGCTCAATTAAAACAGTGCAGTCTAGACCACAGTCTCCAAGGGGGGCTAGGAATGGCCTCGTGCCAGACGGCATTGCCTTCTTTACCAGCCGGTATTGCTTCCCAATTAATGCAAGACACTTCGAGGAAAGCATCGTTCGAAGTTCGCCTAGGTACTCAAAGCGAGTACCTATATACTCCCGGCCTGTAAGCACTTCATCCTCAGCACAAGCTTGCCTGAAGCGTATCTCCTGGTCACCAATCATGTCCTACATAACATCAACAAGTCGATATAGGTGACTAAGATCATTTAAGAGATAACTCTTAATGTTGTTATTACTTGACTCAGTGCCAGAGGTGACGCGAACACCAAAGTTCTAATATTTTCGGATAGAGCAGCGGGCCCACTGTGCTCTTAAAGGTAGGTATGTTATGTGGAGGTACTGGAGGATTGGGCGTTGGTCGTTAAACTCTTTACAGAGCTTGGTCCAGGCTTTCTCAAAAGCGTGCTCAGTCTCAGCAAAAACAACAAGCTTCCACATCATAAGGACCCCACGATACGTATGAGGGGGGGGGCTTATCAATAGATGTGTTGATATAGGCCTCATCCTCATCACTTAGCGTGGCCATTGCTTGTATTGGTAGCTGATATCCCTCGTCATTAGACCCACTGCTGTTACTGCTACAGCTGCGGTCCTTAACCCACTTCTGCTTAGCCCTGAGCATAACGTTAGAATTGATGTGGTGGATGCAGAGTTGTTGCTGAACGTCTGGGAACTGCTCATTCAGTGCAGCCTTCATCTGCTTGTCGTAGTCTGTAATAATAACAGTGGGGTAACGGACTGAGTGTTGGTCCATGAGTTGGCGGATCCCTGCTGAGAGAAACTGGAAACACTCTAGTCTCTCGTTGTCGATAAGGCCAAACGCAGCGTTGTAAACAGATCCAAGGCAGGTCTGCCCAGTAGCTTGGAAGAGAGGGAGCTTAAAGCGATTGGTATTGTAGGTGTTGTCAAAGCTAATCACCTCAGGGAATCACTTCCACATTTGGAGACAGTAGGGAAAGGTCCAGACAAGGCCAATAAGGCGGTTTGGCTCGGCGTCTGCCCATTTCACCACGTATAGGATATCTCGCTCATCAAACAGCTTGATTAATACTGCAGTTAGCGAATATCCCGCTAGTTTCTCTCGGTTTATACGAGCCCTAGCGTTATAGATATCTCGCTGGGTAAATAAGGACTCTGGGAACTGCTCCTGGACAACAGCACGCACATCGCGAGCCCGAATCCCAACTCGTCGGCTTGTAGTTTCAATGGCATCCTGAAGTGGCTGGGTAAGCCTGCGATGTGAAGGGTGTGCAGTAGCTTCAAGGCTAGGGCCATGATTATACTAACTATACTAGGGGTCTAGGTGATAACGTAAAAGCCACTTACCCTCCTCTTAAGCCTCGGCAATAACTTACCATTTACAACCGCATTTACGAGACTTGCGCTGTCGAATACCAGCACCTTGTGTAGGCCCAGGCTCGCCAAACCGATCACACTGGAAGGTGTATCGAATGATTCGGCCTCGAGCTTTATGCCTATTCCGCTTTAAAATGCCAAATCCATTAGCTCTTGCAAAGGTATTAACTCGGTCGAAGAGGGCATCATAGGTTTGCTCTGGATCGCCAGGAATCGGTGGGTTTGGGATTTCGGTTATAGGAGGAGAGGAGGATCGGTTGCTTAGAGTGTGGTAGGAGGCTGCAGTTCGGAAAGACGCTTCGCTTTGAGGGGAGGATTGCCGTGGGGGTGAATAGGGTGGTGGGTTGACTTGGGGACCCCATGTTTCTTGCCATTGACGGACATACTCTTGTTGTCGGAGGAGTGCCGTTGTTAGCTGTTGATTAGTCCCAACAACCTGTAGAACAAGCTGAAGAGCACTATTGAACTACTCTGTTGTAGGATAGGAAGGTTGCTGGGACTGTTCGTTGGGAGGAGAGGGGCTATGCTCTGGAGAAAGTCGTGGGAGAGTAATCCGCTGGGTTTTTATTGTTCCTTTAGGGAAATGACGAGTAAGATATAGCGTAGGCTCTATACTAGGGTAATCGTATACAAGAGGTCGCGTGTCTTGTAGTATGTCGGCTAGGAGCTCGGTAATAAGGTCGCGCTGCCCTTAAGGATCACCAACTCCATAGAATTGGCTAACGCTAGGGCGGCTGCTTTCTGAGGAGGGAGATGATGGTGGTTGGCCAGATGATGGTGGGAGGCCGTACTCAAACAATGGTCGCTCTCGTATAGGGGGAGGTTTATTAGTAGGGGGATTGCTTTGAGATTGGCCTTGTGGAACATCTCTAACTCCAGTTAGAGAAGCCATTGTAAGCAAATAGCATAAGTCAGACTTAGAGGCTTGATGATGTAACCTTAGAGGAAAGGGAGCAAAGGAACAAAAAGGGTTAAGATACTTTGTGGGTATCTGGCAGAATTTGATTGCACTAACAATATTTTTTTGAGCCAATCAAAAGGTCGAACAGCGACGCCGGTGTATCAATTTGCGACGCCGGTATATCAATTCCCTTTAAGTTAAACAGGCTTGGTGATGAGAATTCAACAGAGGCCGAAGCTTTTGCCAAAAAACATACAACACCAGGTATTCGCTGGTCGTCACCGACCCAACTACTAATCCGGCCCTCATTGAGTTATCTATGGGAGAGCGGACGGGATCCCGAGTTTTCCAATGGGTATGGTCGTATGTAATTTTCTGATGATCAACCGCCATCATGTTCTTTACCCCACAACAAGAAACCACAGTTCTGCAATCTACGGAGTACACCAGCACACACTATCTGTAGGTGAATCGTTCAACAGACCGGAGCCCGGCAGACCCCACTACCTCAGCCGTGCATCATGGTTGGTAGGACACGCTGCAAAAGTTCGGTGTTGTGGAACTGACGCCTGCCGTAATAGCCGAGATAAGAACCGCAATGCCCCCACAATCGGCGTTGTCCGCGCGGCACCTCACAGATAAGCGCAGTCCTAACGTCCTACCTAAAGTCCCGCACACCGAATAGTTTCACTCACGGGCTAGCGTGCCGTCCAACTATTCATGTCGGCCATCGGTCGGTGAAGATAGCGATATCCCGGAACCCCTTCGATTCTCCCCTGGAAGTTTACAGGGTAAGATTCCGGATTGCCCAGCTGGGCCTTCGCCGGTGCCCTTGCAACTCGACTGACCTCCGTCTCTGGAGAATTAGCGGCGCTCGATTCTCAATTATCCAACAATGGGCCGGCTTCGGATAACCCGAAGATTGTCAGTTGAAGATCGTGCAATCCATGTTTCCGACTTTCTGGCCTGGGATTCGAGTCCCAACACCTAGCAGGCCAGATCAACGGTATTGAAGCTTTGCAAAAAGAGACAAAGAAGAAACCCGAGAATGGAGATCGAATCACTGGTGTATATCGATACCGTACTCCAAGCAAACGTTGCGGAGAATGCGTGATGTGAGAGGTGGTGTGGGGTTCGCACGCGACAATCTGGAAGCCCGCAAATCACTTCCGCGTTAGGGCCTCCGCCCGGGAAGTTGAGTAGCATTGAAGATGAGCCCACCAAGATAGTGGTGAAAAAATCGTATGCGTACACGGTACGAGCGCTTCGGCTAGGCGACGGCCAGGGCACTTAATATAATGTCAGATCCCCGCCTTGGCAAGCTTCTCATGCCAAGAGAGTTGCGTCCTCATTGACCGGGTATTGTTCACCGTCGGTGCCTTTGTCAACCTCTAGTCCTTCCGCGGCTTACACCAAGTCGATACCGAGAACGAACATCCCCTCGCGACGACGGCCGCTGCCATGGAACGCTACGAAGAAAAAAGCATGGGCGAAGAAGAGACGTCGCCTCAAGGTTTCCTTGAGGCGGGCAGCGACGACCCTCCGAGGGAGACTGGTATCCTGGCCGCTTTGCGACGCTTTGAGGGTAGAATGGATAAAGCTCTGGGTGTCGAGTCGCATGCCATCGACCGCAAAACGGACGCCGATAAGAAGCCCGTCAAGTGGCACGAGGAGCTGACCATGGCTCTTCTATGGGCAAGCGGTACCATGGGCATCAGTTGCTTTGCCACTGGATTCCTCGGCTGGGAGTTCGGTCTTGATTTGAAGCGAGCCATTCCCATCTTCATCTTTGGTTCCATCCTTGGCGGCGCCGTGTCTGGGTACTGTGCCACGTTTGGTGCTGCGACCGGTCTGCGTCAAATCTCCGTCTCGCGATTTAGCTTTGGCTGGTGGCCCAACAAACTCATCGCCTTTCTGAACGGCCTGGAACAACTTGGATGGGCCTCTGTTGGCTCCATCGCCGGTGGAATGGCTCTGACTGCTGTGGCCGACGGTCGCATTTCGCTGGTCGTCGGTGTCATCATCATCGCCGTAGTATCTCTTTTGATCAGCTTCCTCGGTCTGCGCTACATCTTGATCTATGAACGCTACGCATGGCTCATCTACTTCATTATCTTCATGATCATCTTTGGCATGGTTGGCCCGTATGCCGACGACGTCACGCCGGCCCAGGTTACGGGCGCCGACCTCTCTGCCAGCGCTCTCTCACTTCTTGCTGTCGTTTATGGAAGCTCTGCATCATGGGCCACCATGGTATCTGATTACTACGTCCAGTACCCGACCAATGTTTCTAGGCTAAAGGTCTTTATACTCACGACTCTCGGCATCGCCATTCCAACCTCCATCGGCATGACTGCTGGCGCTGTGGTGGCCAGTTCCCTAAACAACCAGACGGCCTGGAAAGACGCATACGAGAACCAGGGTCTTGGATTCCTGATCCGAGACATGTTGCACCCGCGCGGGTTTGCCAAGTTTCTCCTCGTTATCTTTTCCTTTAGCGGTATCAACACCAACATCATCTCCCTCTACTCTGCGGCCATTTCATTCCAACAAATGGCCCGCCCTTTCGCCAGAATACCCCGGTTCCTTTGGACTTTCCTCTGCTTTGCTGTTGTGATTGGCCTGGCTCTCGGTGGCCGTAGCCAGCTGAACACTTATTTGCAAAACTTTCTCAGCTTGCTGGGCTATTGGTGCACAAGCTACTTCGTCATCTTGCTGATGGAACACTCCATCTTTCGACGTGGAGACTTTGCTAATTACGATCTCGATGGTTGGAACGACCCGAGCCGCTTGCCTCTTGGCATCGGAGCTAGCGTCGCCTTTTTGGTCGGGGTAGTTGCATGGTGCATGGGCATGGTTGAGACTTGGTTTGTGGGACCTCTTGGTGGCTTGATTGGCGAATCTGGGGGTGATATTGCCAACGAAATGACGCTTGTCGTGACTGCTGTGGTTTATCTACCTGCTCGCTATCTGGAGTTGAAGTTTATTGGGCGATAATAGAAGATCGGGCAACACGCATCTCAGGGGAAGCATAGATCGATGTACTTTCAGAACCCTAACCATTTTACCTGTACTACTGGCGACCGCAATCTTCCCGTGATAAAAAATGATCTGAGATCTCATGGTTTCGATAGTCCAGGATGGGACATCAATGGAGTCAAATATGCAAGTACCATGAGACAGTCCCACCGACCAACTACTAACTGAGCTCAATCAACGACTCAAAGGATCTGCTGGTTGGGGTAACTAGCCTCTAGTGGATGTCCGCCCCCGCGTCCTGGTACCACCCCGCTACGTGGAGGCCATCGTGGGGGTCAGGTCGGCAAGAAGTCCGTGACGGCTCTGGAAATAAGCAGGACCTAGAATGGGCAAGACGGAGACGGATTGAAACACAAGTTGGGAAGAGCAGCAGTAAGTTCGATCAGACAAAGTCAACAATAAAACTAAGTGCATACGACAGCTTGTATGTTACAAATCCCTCTAGAACAAGTCGGTCACGGCACCATCTGAGGCGCTCGATACCAAATGAGCATACTTGGCCAACGTGCCTCTGGTCACAGGAGGCCTAGGGGGCTTCCACAGACGCAGTCTCTCCTTGATCTCCTTGTCGCCCACATTCATACTAATCGTACACGTCTCAGCATCGATGGAGATTACATCCCCGTCGTTGATGGCGGCGATGGGCCCGCCGACAGCTGCCTCGGGGACAATGTGGCCCACGATGAACCCGTGACTGGCGCCAGAATATCTTCCGTCGGTGATGAGCGCCACGTTCTTAAGGTTGGCACCGATCAGAGTCGCAGATGCCTTGAGCTGCTCAGGCATGCCAGGACCACCCTTTGGGCCTTCGTAGCGGACGACGAGGACAATGTTCCTGTCCCGTGGAATGTTACCAGCATTGAGCTCGGTGACAAGCTCAGACTCCTTATTGAAGCACCGTGCCTCGCCCTCGAAGCGAAGTCCCTCTTTCCCTGTAATCTTGGCCACTGCACCGCCAGGCGCGATATTTCCATGTAGTACAACGAGATGTCCGGCGGGCTTGATGGGGTTGGAAAGCGGCCGAATGATGTCCTGTTCAAGGGGCAAGGATGGCCAAGAGGCAACGTTCTCCTCGAGAGTTTTCCCAGTGACCGTTAGAGTCTTTCCATTAAGGAGACCTCCTGCAATGAGAAGCTTGGTGACCGATGGTACTCCGCCGACGTGGAAGAGGTCCTCGATGACGTATTTACCGCTCGGCTTCAGGTTCGCGATGAATGGCGTCTTGCGAGAGACTCGTTGGAAGTCTTCAAGGTCGAGAGGCACTTCAGCTGCTCTGGCCATCGCTAGAGTATGCAAAACAGAGTTTGTGGACCCCCCCAGGGCCATGGTGATGACGAGGGCATTCTCAAATGACTCCTTGGTGAGGATGTCCCTGGGTCGGATGTTGCGACGCAAGCAGACTTCAATGGCGTCGGCAACCTTGACTGCTTCCCTCATCTTGATTGGAGAAGCTGCCGGGGTACTCGATGAGCCAGTGACAGATAATCCGAGAGTTTCGATGATTGTAGCCAAGCTGTTCGCAGTGTACATGCCGCCGCACGCACCTGGACCTGGAACAGCTCCCTTTTCGATGGATGACAGAATCTCCTCGGGCGTGATAGACTTGTCGTCGGACCAAGAGCCTAGCGTACCGAACAGGTAGGCGCCCTGAGCTTCGTAGCAAGTGACAATGTCGATGGGCTTTTTCAATACCTCGCAGTACCCACCAGCAACAGTGCCTCCATAGACAAGGACTGATGGACGATTGTGCCTTGCAACTGCCATGACACAGCCTGGCATGTTCTTGTCGCACCCGGGTATGGCTACAGTGGCATCGTGAGCCTGCGCACAGGTGATGGTCTCGATGTTGTCTGCGATGAGCTCGCGTGACTGCAGAGAGAATCTCATGCCTTCGTTGCCTTGGGCAATACCGTCTGACACGCCCAAAGTGCTGTACTGCCAGGCGATATACCCCTTCTTCTTGATGGCTTCCTTGATGGTCTTTCCCAAGTCTAGCAGATACATATTGCACGGGTTTCCTTCCCACCATACTGATGCGACACCGACCTGAGGACTCCGCTGCATCATTTCCTCGTTGGGAACACCTGCAGCATAAAGCATAGCCTGGATTCAACACTGTTAGCCTGCTTCACAGAAGATACCATTTTCGGCGATGTCTTTCCTTAGCCCCAGGGAAGTCATGCTCTCGAGTGAGAAATGTCGAATACTTGTTAAGGGCCGGTTGTCCATCTTCCCAGGTGGCGTCATTCGACGCAATGGGGAATTCGACGTACCGTGGCTCATGGTGTCCCTGGTCTTGCCCGGCAGCAGGATGAACTACATCGAAATTTGAAGTCATCTCGAATGATCTGCAGAGACTCGGCAATGGTCAGAGGCCAGGACAGCTGATTCCAAAATGATATTGCCAGTGAAGAATGATCAAGTTTTCGAAAGGAGAAACACAAGCACGAACATGATCAACCTTTTCTGGTCAGTCCGGCTACTCACAAACATCCACAACGTGGGGTGCGGGGTAGTCTGGGTTGAACCCGACCAAGCTCCTCACGATACCAGTCTGCCCCCAATCAAAGAATACGGAATGTTGGTTTACGAGGAGAAAGCTGAAATTTCGATGGAGCCTCTCCACAGAAAAGCGACGACTAATCGAAATAGGCCGGATACGATTTGTTGGAACGCAAGGAAGCGGTGCGATGGAGCAAGCCACAAAAGTAAGTGTTGGGGGGAACCCCGCACTGACTCGGGCATAAGTCCGGCGTACTTTGGGGGTTCTAGATTCCGAGCAACGGACTTCTACCGAACGTTTGAAGGCATCACGAGATCGCGACGCCACCAAAAAATGCGGGTTTGTTGGTTCACGGTGTCGTATACGACAAATAGTGGTAGCAATTATCACTCGTCTGTTGGTGATCCTATTGCTTGTTCTTCTTGTTGTTGTTCTATCTTACATTGTAGGCAGGAGTCGGTCGAAGTAGGTAGTGACGGCCTGGGTGGTTGCCCCACCTTTATCCGGCCGTGATGACTAAGCCAGTTGTCCCACTTCGCCCAGGGCAGGTGCCAGCCAGCCCATGGTACCTGCCTATTACTCCTTATCAGCCTTTGCTGTTCCAACAGGGTTCTTTCAGAGGATTGACAACTCAAGCTTCCTTTTCGGCCGGGCTGGTCAAGCTTCGTGGGATTGCAAGAAATGACTCATGAGGTAGGATTAGGCGTAGAGCTCAACATGATTTCGGCTGCCTACTAGATCTCATTTTCTATGTTAAGAGCCCAGCCCTCGTGAGGCCACGTAGGGGTGATTTCAGTATATGAATCTAAGCTGAAGAGGAGAGATTTGGGGCGGGGATTCCGCAGAGGAAAAACGTTCAAGTGGGACACACGCGGAATTAGTGCGGTAAGTCGTGGCAGAATCCGGGCCTTAGCCCGGATCCACTAATCGGGTCCAGCCCGTAACACGTGCCCCCCACCTGCTCCCTCGGGGCGATTCCGCTGCTCGCCCGTTTTTTAACCGCAGGAGCCCGGGGCGATTGACCCACTTTAACCCGCCGGTCAGGCCGCCCGTGGCTCTTTTACTAACTTCTGCCCCCCCCCCCCTTTCTTCGTCGAATTTCTTCCTCCTACACGACCTCGCGACGATTCGTAAGTGCCCTTACCTACCCGACTTTTACGCCTTTCCCTCGCGTTACTTTCGCTAATCCATCACAGAAATTATTTTTAGACAGTCCACCGTCCTCGCCATCGTTTTTTTATATAAAAACCCCTTCCGCGCGCGCGCTCTCTCGCAGCCTCTTTCTGACCCGGGAAATAGTCAAATCAACGTCACTCGCCACCGCCGCTATGGATTCCGTACGCTGCTTCTCCGTTTCTCTTAAGCTGAATATCCGTTGCTGACGCTCTACTAGTCCAACAACTACTACGGCTTCGCCTCCGCGGAGCAGGTCGCCGCCGTTACCCCGGCTGCTGCTGCTGCTGCTGAATCTCCCCCCGCCGCCCCCGCCACGACCGCCAAGCCCGCCGCGCTCACTGGGCAGGAGGGAGGTGACGGCGATGAGGAGCTGGAGCATAGCTCTGGCTCCGAGTTGTCCGATCCTCCCTCCGACGACCAGTCGGAAATCGACTTCGTACGTTCTTTCTGCGCGGGGATTCCGTTCTTGTACCGCGGACATGGCTAACTTCACGATCAAAAGACCCCCACCAGGAAGGGCAAGAAGGGTAAGAAGAAGGAGGAGAAGAAGGAGCGCAAGCCCAAGGAGCCCGTCGTCCCGGGCGCCCTCCGCGAGGAGCCCTGCCTCCCTTGCGTGCAAGCGCTGGTCAAGGGTGGCGATACCCTGGCCAGCGTCGGCTGCTACGACTGCCTCGGTACGCCAAGCCGTCGTTGTTTGTCCGTTTTCTGGTTGCTGATTCGTCGTGAAGCTGGAGGTACCACCCGCTGCGCCGCCTGCGCCGATGGCAAGGCTAATCGCCGTTGCGACCCCGTATGTATACCGCTATTGTTCCGTGTTTGCCCCGCAAACGCTAATCCATTGTTCGCAGCTGAACGCCGTGGTCACGGCCGCATGGGTTGAGTACTCAACCCTCGCCCGCGACTACCACCGCGAGCCCGCCGAAGGCGGTTTCCGTCCCCTCTTCGTAAGTCCGCTTCTTATCTGTTTTCCGTACGCCGCTTAGTCCGCGCCGTCTCTGCTTCAGCTCGAGGACGTCAATGGTGCCTTTGGGCGCGTCCGCACTCTTGCAGCGGCCCAGACCAAGGCCGAGAACGAGAAGGACAGGGCCCGCCGAGACGCCCGCGCCGCCACCGCCTCGCCCGCCGCCAAGTCGCCCGCCCCCCGCCCCCCGCGCGCTGCCCGCTGCGCCTCCTTCCTTCCGGAGGAGGCTCGCTCCCTTAGCGAGCACTACCAGGCTCTCGCTTCCCTCAACGCCGCCGTAGATACTTCTTTAATACTTTCTTTTACAACGATTAATATATTCTTGAATTACGGCCCGCTACTCCCCTATGTTACGGCCAGCTAGTCGTAGTGAGGTATGTTTGCAGAAGTTGAGGCTGCGGAACTGGTAACAGTATTCGTAGTCGGGGATAGCTTCAGGGAAGCTATGTCTGTAAGTCGTAAGGTAAGGGAAGGCTGCGGTGATCAATCGTAGTCTTATCAAAGAGGTTCTCAGGGAAGATAGCTGAAAGCGATCATAAGTGTCAGGCCCATCCCAGTACACTCGTTACAACGATTGTCACACTATGCCTATGAAACAATATGGTCTTACACAAGCATGACTAAGTTTGCCAAGGATATGCCAGTATAAAGGGTCTTCCACTCACTATATAGATAGTCGGGATATTCCCATAGCCACTCGTTCTTCATACTCATCAATACATCCCATTGACCCCCTACCTGATAATCGCTGCCCAACAATAAGATCTGATACGAAGTTAATTGCTGAAGAGCTATGGAAAGTCTGTCCTAGAGTCCGGCTCGAGTCCATCCTATATACAAGTCTTGATTCTGAACATATCCTTTATCCGTATGTTTACCATACGGATTCCGTATTCTGAACATACGGGGTCCGTATTCTGAACATACGGGGTCCGTATTCTGAACATACGGGGTCCGTACCTCAAATGATGATGATGATGATGATGATGTATTTAACGTCTGATAACAAAAGGACGTGCCGGGCGCAATGCCGACATGGTCTATACTAATCTAAACTATATTACAGGCTACCGTCTTCACCTAACGTTCCTGTTCAATGACTCGGGCAAATTTCGGAAAAGAAATTGGTCTCCTCTATCCATTCGCATAGAAGAGAGGCTCCCTTAGCAGAACCTAACAAGAAATCAATGCTTGCTTTATCCGTACCTCAAAGGGACGGACTCCGTATTCTTGGCATACGGCTTTCCTTATCTTATCATCACGTGACTTGCTCCATAGTTCTTCCGTTCCGTAGGGTGACGCATGTGTTCCCATAGTTCGTGCACTTATGGTGTGCCCTAGTCGCCGTGGTCCTGCGGGGCAGGCCCTGGACTTGGTCGTGCATGTCGGGTCGTAACAAATAGAGGGAGAACGGAGGTTAGTTAAGAGGTAAAAAATAACTAAGTTAAGGCCTATAGGTCGGGAAACTATTTAGCCCCGTAAGATGTAATATATAAACTAACGATAAAGCCATAGGTATAAGAAAGGGCCGTTCAAGGTCCGTAGACCAAGGTTCGGCTAACCTTCCTAGCCTAGGCGGTAGGGTGTTACGACCCAACATGCATGACCAAGAACAGGGCCTGCCCCGCAGGCTCGCGGCAGTTACAACACACCACATATGCAGGAGACAAGGGACACTAGGCAACCTCTCACGGAACGGAAGAACTAAGGTACAAGTCACGTGATGATAAGATAAGACATGAGCGGCCATGGTGGGGCCATGAGCGCTCATGCCAAACAATGAGCGCTCACCCAACTAATCCCAAAATCACAACCACAGCCCTCATTAGCGCACCTAGAAAGGCAAGCTAAAGTAGCTACCTTCCAAGCCTTTGCCAGAAAATGGCTGTCCCAATGCCCTCGGCAATATGCCGACCTGGAGATAATTCTTCACCCCAAGCCGCCCGAACTCCGCCTCCCTCGGCACTTACTAGGAAGGCTATACGCAGCAAGATCCCATCATGGAGACTTTGCAGCATACCACGAGAGATTCGCTCACCAAGATGCGTTGCTCAACTGCAGCTGTGGGAAACCCAAGACACCAGTCCATTTCTACTTCTGCAAGCGTGGACGCAAGGCTACACCGCGCTACCTCCGCCAACGTATGGCCAAAGCAAGTATTGATTTCTTGTTAGGTTCTGCTAAGGGAGCTTCTCTTCTATGCGAATGGATAGAGGAGACCAATTTCTTTTCCGAAATTTGCCCGAGTCATTGAACAGGAACGTTAGGTGAAGACGGTAGCCTGTAATATAGTTTAGATTAGTATAGACCATGTCGGCATTGCGCCCGGCACGTCCTTTTGTTATCAGACGTTAAATACATCATCATCATCATCATCATCATTTGAGGTACGGACCCCGTATGTTCAGAATACGGACCCCGTATGTTCAGAATACGGACCCCGTATGTTCAGAATACGGAATCCGTATGGTAAACATACGGATAAAGGATATGTTCAGAATCAAGACTTGTATATAGGATGGACTCGAGCCGGACTCTAGGACAGACTTTCCATAGCTCTTCAGCAATTAACTTCGTATCAGGATTAACATCCGCTTTCAGCTACTACCTTGACAAGACTACGATTGATCACCGAAGCCTTACCTACCCTTACGATTGACAGACATAGCTTCCCTGAAGCTATCCCCGACTACGATTACTGTTACCAGTTCCGCAGCCTCAACTTCTGCAAACTACCCCTACGACTAGCTGGCCGTAACACTGGTCCCCTTTGTAAGTAGAGATTTTAGATTGTTAAGTTAGGGTTTTAATATAGGGTAGAAGCTCTTAGAGGCTAACTGCAGTTAGGGGTAGAATAATAAATTATTGAAATCTGCTCCTCCCTCGACGTGTACTCCCTGCGCTGTATATATATCTGAGCTGCTCCTTTGTTGCTTGGACTCCTTATTACCTCTAACTAGCCCCTATCCGGGAGGGCTCTGACATCTGGACAGACTCAGAGCTAATACTACGACTTTAGTCTTGTCGGAAAGCTGCGCAGGCTTGAGTGCCAGATCCATCACTACGGTTCCGCTTTGAACTCTCAAGTCTTACTCTCGGCGTTCCGTGACGACCCTTCTGACTCCTATCTTTTACGCACCGGTCATGGTGGAAGCTTTGCACCCCTTTCGAGCATCAATGAAGCCGGTTGTCCAAGCGCCGGATTCCATTCATTCCCTGACACCTTACAATGGGACGGCTTCACTGCCGACTATGGCCCGGGATTCCTCGGCATGGCCCTCAACACGGGAACATATGTTGCCGACAGCGCTTCCGCAAGTACAATCAAGTCAATTTCGACCCCCATATTTGCTAAATTGGATCTTTTTTTTTTTTTTTGAGGATTTGACTACTTGGTGAACTTGCAATTAATACAATTCAATCACCATATAAAAACACGTGCAAAATCCTGACTAATCGGAAAAAAGTGAGGCTATTCCTCATGATGACAATAACCCGAAGTTTACAGGTGAGAGGACGCTCCTCCTCAGCCAGTTTTTGCTGAGCTGGAGGGTCTCTATAGTGCCCGGCAGCATCGAGAGCCTCTGAGAGGTAAGGGTTAATTTGGCAGTACTAAAAGCCCTCTCACAGTCAGCCGCCATCGCTGGCACGGCGAAGACGTCGAGGGCAAGCCGGGAGAGTACCGGGAACATCTCCGCATGGTCCCTCCACCATTAGACGGGATCGGACGTAGCCTCCGGAGGCTACCGGAGGTAGAGATCGAGCTCATCCGTCCTAGGCGGCGTCTACCGGCGCCGGCTATTAACCCATTGCCGGTAATACACATCCTCTCCGTCCCCGGCCCCGGGATCAACGGGAAGTATACCGGCCTGCCAGCTAGACGGGAAGATCTCGCCGGGCTCACAATACCACTAATCGAAGTACTCTGTGAGGGACTTCAGAGCCTTCTCAACCCATCCCTTCTAGTGTTCCTCACTCCATATATCTCGTAAGTATAAGATGCCATATAATAGGTACAGTATAATCGCACCAGAGAACAGTGGGGAGTCTCCGAGCTTCTCATAATAGGTAAAGAGCTTCTGCCACGCCTGCTCAACGCTGCTGCGTAGGAAGGTCTGCCACTCCTCGTCGAGAGACTCGAATCGGGAGTCAGATCGAGAGGCTAGCGATGCCCAGTCCTTACGTACATGATCAGGTAGGGCTTAGAGGTTGTACTAACGGCGTTATGCCCGGCTGGCACGCCTCTGAGATTGCTGCGACTGCTAAGAGTCACCCTCATCGTCATTACTAATACTGGGAGATATGCTAGCGTTATAATAGATCTTACAATCGACGAGATACGAGAGAAGGTACTCTATACCCAGCGTAACCTCCCAGAGTCGACCGTGCCCATCATTAATACCCCAGCCCTCACACCGCTTCGTCTGGCGATAGAAGGGTTCAAGGATCATCCCAATCTCTGCAAGAACCTTCCAATCCTCACCAGAGAGTAGATCCTTCTTTGGGATATGCTGGGCAACGTCGTCGTCGTCGTTATTAGCCAATAAAAACGCCTGAATCTCTACCTTCTTCTTCACAGCCCTCTCGATCATAAGATACGTACTGTTCCATCGAGTGTCGTTATTCAGTATAAGTTGGGCCTCCCGGCGTAACTTCGAGAAGATCCGGAAGTCGGCGTCTCCGTCAACCTCCGCTACAGCCTTCCGGTACCGCTCCGTTCGTTGCGGAGAGGACCGGACGAACTTGACGATGTTCCGGAGCCGACCCACGGGCCCAAGCCTCCGCCAGAGCTCCAGATCGTCATCATACCGATCGCAAAGCCGGAAGAAGTCCGACTTGGCCTCCAGAGTCTCCTTGTCGGCGCCGAACAGGAAGGCCCGGGCGGCGAGTTTCAGCATATGGCCGTAGCAACGCATACGCCGGGCCTTAACGTCGTCCAACGTCATCTCGGGCCAGATGGTCCGGTAGAAGGCTTGGAGTCAGGTGTCGTTATTCGTAGCGTTATCGGAGACCGTTACGCCAAGCCGGGCCCGGAGGTCATACCGGTCGACGACGTCGATGAGGGTCTGCGAGAGGCTGCGGCCGGAGTGGTTGCCGTGGTGCTGCGGGAAGGCTAGAAGACGGGACTGCGTGGTGCCGTCAGCATGGATGAAATGACCAGTAACTGCCATAAAGGCGTAGATATTCGGTGACCATAGATCGAATGAAAGATGTATCTTTAAGGCCGCAGAGTGAAGTTCGGACTTAACGAGAGCCTCTCCGCGCCGGCAGAAGTCATCAAGACAGTCCCGAATCGCTGTCCGGCCCCACGGGATCTCTCCGGCGACCTCCGTACTATGGTACCGAAATATTTGCTGTACGTAGGTGTTCTCGAAGTGGACGAATGGGAGATTAGTAGAGACGATAGAGGCAACGCAGAGGTCTCTCATCGTCATGATCTTGGACTTCGGGATGTTGCTATTAGGGCGGGGTCGTTTATACGGAGGGGATGATACGACGAGGGTACTACCGTCAGACTCCTCATCTGACTACGCAGAGATCCTGCAGACGTTGTAGCCACTCCAGCTTCATCAGTATGTGATTTATATAGGAGGGAAGCTGGGGATAACATACCGAAGTAAGTGCTCTTGGGGCGCGGAGGTGGCGGCGGCGCCGAACAGACAGGGAGACCCCTTCGCGTCGCATCGTCGACAACTCCAAAAGGACGTACCGGCACGACCCTGAATAATCTCGACGAGAAACTCGCCATGCTCTCGGATCCAGCTAGAGCGGCCACGGCCACGCCTTCGCGATAATTGCTCTTTAAGAACAAACTTCCGACTACCAACGACGATGGGACGGAGGTCGTTGATCGTGGGATTCAGAGGCGGGTCAGTAAACAGAGCCTCCGCGATCTGCGTCGAGATCCGGAGGCGCGGACCGCCTAATATCTCATACGCGTTGGCAGCGGCAGCAGTAGCGGTAGTGGCAGCAGTCGACATTATAAGTGTGAAGTTGATAACTTATAACTAGATGAAAATGGCTGAAAATGATGAGTAGAAGATGGGATGATGAATAACTCCTGCTAACGGCGTCCGATCACAGGCTTATATACACCATTCGAACCGCCGCAATCACGTCTACTTTTTCAGAAAGTTTCAAAGGGATTAGATTTTAACTGGTATTATGAGGGCAATTAGTAAAATCACATCAAAATATGTGTAAATTATCGTGAGGTTGGTAATAGCGTCATGTTTCAGTGGCTGGGGATGCCCGAATAACTGGGGCCTAAGCTGATCTACGGCCTCTCATTGGCCAGAAGTGAAACAATCAGGTATTTCAAGTCAATCGAGGGATGTAGGATTGACTAATTGACGGCGGCGATGGCATCACTTTGACTAGTTGATTTGGGTAACTTGGCAAGGTGCCTTGTACTTGCGGAAGCGCTGGTTGCCGAAGATGAGCAAGTCGGTCTCGTTGCTTACGGTGGAGAGCTTTCGATCGATGGATCCAAGGTGACGGTTGAACCTCGCGACCCTGTCAGAAAAAGGGGTTTCATTGGTCCGCTGGCTGTTTTGATCACGGTTGATGTGGGCGTCATTGAGCAGTTTACCTATGATGTCAACTCGAGGTCCATTTCCATGACATTGTCGCAGCTTGTGGACGCCCCAAAGGCGATGAAAGCTACTGTCTGGACGGAGTCGACAGAGATCTCGTGGGTTGTCAGTGGCGATAACGTCGAGGTTGCCCGCGGCGGATGGAGGGTTCCTATGACTCAAGACAGAGTTAACATTATGCTGTCCCCGAAATCAGTCTGAGCTAGGCGAGCCACTCTGCGTCACAACTTCTATTCTTCGAGGAACCTTTCGCATCACTGGACTTGCAGTCGGTTCTAAAATTGAAATCCGAGCACGAGTACGACAGCTTAAAGTCGCACTACGTACTTCACACCCATGACTTTGAATTCTTGAGAGCTGTTATCATCGTTCAAATTAGTCCCCATCCATCGTCGCCCTGAACTGTCGGACACGCCACTGGTTCCTGTCCCCGACAATCTGGCATCATTGCCATAATGCTCGAGACGACTTCCTTCTAGGGGGCATTCACTTGGTATTTCCATCCTTTTTCTCGCTGTTTTCCTGCTTCTCAACCCCTTCTTCCTTCTCCGTGTTTTCCTTCATATTCTCCTCGTGCTCCTTGGCAATGACGTTCTCAAAGTTGGACCACAGAGCCTCAACGGAGGAAAACTTTTCCCCAACAGTGATCACAGTTTCAATTTGATCGGTTAAGCTGATTTAAATTGGCGTTGACCTGCTTCAAACTGTTCGCAATGTTGGCGATGAGCTCGGCGCGTCGCCGCTCGAAGGTCTTGGACGTGGAACCCGCTTGAGGGTGATGATGGGAGAAGGTTCGCTGCGAGGATGGCATGTTGGTGATTGATGGTAAATTTGCGACTGCAGGCGGTATCAGTCGGTAATTTTTGATGATGGTTTTGCTGGGGCAGGCTTGATCTAGAAGTCGTTGAGAGGAGGAGGGGGGGTGTGGGATGGGAAGAGGAAAAGAAGAGGTGCCCAGCAATGGGCACAGTGAGGAAAGCAGCTCTATCCGCGCGGACTGCAGCGGCCGTCGACAGAGGTCCATTTTCCACCATGTCGCACCTGCCATAGAAGACACGACCGTAAGAAGAATTTACACATGGCACGAGACTAAGCTCAACACCTTTTCACACGATTTAATTAACGTCTTGTCATGTAATTGAATTTGTTGGAATAGGCCTACATTAGGCAGCAGGAGGTTGCTGCCGCGGTCCGTTCCAGCCACGGTGGTCCGTGTGGCTCAGCCACACGAGGGTGGTATACCCCAGACTTCCTGCCGCCGCTGGCACCTGGTTAGACTTCCACTAAAGAACAACAAGAACAAGCAATATCACCACTACAGTCGGTGATCGTTGCTACCCACGATACTCGAGTATTTTCCTTTTCCACCTGTGAATCCAACAGAATGAGTCTTCCACTACTTCATTTACCCAAGAACGAGGAAGAGGACGGTGCGTTCATGATATAAGATCAGCTCCACCATTCGCATTGCCTTGTTGACATTTCCCAATATCGATCAGTTCGACATTCTGATGAAGGGCAATGAATTCCATCACGTGCGCCGATGTTAGGGCGCATTACTTCCCAACGATGAAACGGCATGCCTTGTTACAATAGAAGGGAAGCATTCTTGTTTCCTTCTCGATAACTTCTCAACCTAGACAACCTCTAAAACAGTGATATAGGCGTCACGAGTGGCTGCGTTGCCTTTCAGAAACGGTTCAAAGAAAGTCGATGATGAAATGGAAGACATATTCAAGGGAAGTCTTATTGGCCGACCGGCCAAACATGATTTGATGTCAATCGTGTTGAGCTTGCTATTATTGATAGCCCCATGATGCTACTCTTTTACACCACTAGACATAGACAAGTCGAACGCTGCACTTACCATAAGCCAGACTGGCACTTGGAGTGGAAGCAGGTACTGGCAATATCATGCTTGACTACAGGGCTGGCTTTGGTGATGGGGAGAATGATCTGGCATTTTCCTCGATTGTTCCATAATTCATTCAGTCTTGTCTTTGAACTAAAGACAGAGAGACAAACGGTCTGAGGCATAGTGAGCTCCTTCTATCCCCACCATGCACTGAAACACAAATATCCCGCCATTTCAGGCACCTGTCTTTGTTTCATCCCTCTTTGAACTTAGTTAAACCTCTGACGTTGATTTTAAGAGACCTGCCTTTTAGTTTTGGAACAGCTTTGAGCCTGAAACTTTGCAGTAACATTTATTCATTAGCACCCTTAAGTCATGTCTCTTGCTGCTCTTTCTAGACGACGCTGTGTCTGCGAATCCTCTAGAAATCAACAACCTCCAACGTTTGACAGGTTGTGACTCCTCACTTCTACCATCGTCGGAAATTTTCATGCCTGACATTCAAAGTTTCCATGCCAGGCATGAGCAGACATCTCATCTCCGATATCGACTTCCAATCTTTCCTCTAAACACACAGATAGTCCGCAAATCTGTCGACATCCAATCGTATAAATCAGCAAGTCATTCAAGAATCAACCATGCTCATCAGTATTACACCCGGAGACTCGACGACTTCCAATCTTCCAATGACTCCCCGGTCACTTAGATACTCTGTCCTCTCTCGGACCTGGACACCCGGATCGCCGATCCAGTTTGCGCCTCCTCCCACCACGGAGACTCAAGCGCAGGATGCTTCGCTTCCTTCCGTGTCAAGGCTTTGCGCGACCACTTGCGTTAGCCAACAGGATTTTCCTAAGCAGACAAAGCTTCAAGCCGAGGTGATTAGAGTCCCTCTCATAAAATCTTTTACCCGTTGATCCGTATTTCTAACCGTATATCTAGCACTTTCAACGTCCTCATGTCAAGCAGACTGGCGGATTCTGTGGCGCGGTCCTGCGTACGGTCTTTATGATCATTATAGCCATGGTCTTTAGATTTCTCCTGGCATGGTCTCTGAGAAGTCCATGTCCTCTTTGTCATGGACTATTCACGATTTCTATCGGTGGCATGAAGGAAGATGCCAAATGTTTGGTAACGTGTAATATTTCCAGACTATTTTCGACGGCAGTTTCTGCTTTGGAGACGGTGTTGGAGTATCTGTCGCGTTTTAATTATTAGTTGCGTGGTATCGGGCAAGAAAACGGTAGGGTCAGATGCATGTTGTGAAAGATCCGCGCGATTTCCAACACACTCTGAGTCTTTGGGTTTACATAGCTTGAAATCAGCGGCAAAAGTAACTGTTGGATTCACAGGTGGAAAAGGAAAATACTCGAGTATCGTGGGTAGCAACGATCACCGACTGTAGTGGTGATATTGCTTGTTCTTGTTGTTCTTCAGTGGAAGTCTAACCAGGTGCCAGCGGCGGCAGGAAGTCTGGGGTATACCACCCTCGTGTGGCTGAGCCACACGGACCACCGTGGCTGGAACGGACCGCGGCAGCAACCTCCTGCTGCCTAATGTAGGCCTATTCCAACAGTAACATATTACTTCTACTTAACGCTGCTCAATTCTTGTGGAAATCAAATATTAGGAAGTCCCGGGAAATCTCTGGGGAGCTCAAGATAAGCGACGCCTTGTTTTGACTCCGAAGCGGCAACGATGAGAAGCAGATCAGTTTTATATGTTCATTGCGAGTGTATTCATGTAAAGTTGTTTCAACGAGGTGTTCCGATTAGAGCAGCTATAGCTGCTGCGCTAAAGATGTAGCAGGAGTACGGCAGACATATTTCAGAATCAGGGCGAGTACAAGATCTTAGTACGCAAAACTACTATCGACGGCTTTATGAGCTCATCTGACCTAAATTTGTTGAAAATTTTGATATTATTGATTTGGTATCATGGAAAATGATCTCGGTTCTGGGATGACGTGTTCAAAGATGTCGATGTGAGCTCTTGCGTGTCCTAACATTAAGAGCAGGTGCAAAGATCTCTCCTTCCCGTTCGGTTTGCTCCCCATCGCGACGCGTCCCAATGATGTGACAACGCGTTGGTCCTCGCTACTTCGAACACGATGACAGCAGGAAGCCAGCACCAGGAAATGAACATTTTGCAAGGCGAAATTCTTTCTTTCTTTGCATCCTGTTCAACCTCGCTAGGGTATCATGCTTCCGCACACAACGCTATCATCAAGTCATTAACCAACAACGCGATTCTGGTTACCTTCTCACTCAGTGTATCGAATTTTACGATATTCTTCCCTGCTCCTAGGGTGTCTTCCTCCTCAAACTTACTCACAATGGTTGGCGATCTCATTACAAAGCTTGTCCCGCATCTGGCGACCTTCACGGTTGACCCATGATCTTATGCTAATAGTGTTGAAGTCATTCAACAGAGTCCCCGAGTCTCCAATTTCAAAGAAGAAGACCGTCCGCGTCGCCTACCTCGCCTCTCGCTTGGCTGCCGATCGAAACCAGTCCCCAGACCCCCTCTCAGTCTCCGCCGTCACCCCGCCTGCGATCCTCCGACGCCCCAAACGCGCCCTTGTCAAGGCAGAGGAAATCGACTCGCCCGATGGTGCAACGGCTGAGTCCGATTTTAACGACTCCTCCAGCAACATATCTGAAGAGCCGCCCAGATCTGAAGATGGCGAGTGGGTGTCTACTCACACTCTTAAGTCCGTCGTCGGCCATCCCCACGCATACCGCTACAAGAAAGCAAAGACTCCATTCGATATCGAAGAAGTAATAGCCACAAGAAAGGCCGAGCGGAAGGCGAACACAGCAGAGACTAAGGCTTTCGAAAATATATCGGCCGAGGATGGCGCTGTCTTCTTCTTGGCCGAAGAGGCTACTCCGCCGCCAGAGCAGATGCCCGATTATCACGCTGGCACACTCCCAGACTCATCTCACACATTCGCGGCCCAGATGAGCAGCCTTTCTCGCTCGCCAGTCATTCCTGGAGACAAGCAAACACTGGGAGGTCGGAAAGCCACGGCCTGGGAGATTCACAGAAAGTTTCTACGCGTACAAGCCGCTCAGAGGGATGAAGCCCAGAGAATGGCAGCAGTGATCGCGCAGGGAGAGGACGTGATTTGGGGCTGACGGAGACGCTAGGAGGCCTTATCTGGGCCAGGTGAGATATGATGCTACATGCGGGACATTGAGTCTCACTATGCTGTGGTTAGTTTCTTGTTCCACTGGATTCTGTGTATTCCCGCCATTTCATGTGTGTCTGTACAAGTCTCGGGCTTAAGAAGTTATGTTTTGAATGATCCGATGATGATGACGATGCTGTTACATCTTCACATTCCGAGAAACTATACTAAAAGAAATTATCGGAGTCGGGTAGCTGAATGTAAAGCAAGCAGCTCGTTACATCGATCAATGTCATATGAATAACAGCGGCACTCTGAAACACTATTGTATCTTGAAAACGTCATCGTATACCTATAAACCAATCATGGTCTATATAGTCCCAGTGGTTCTTAATTGATTTCCTTTTTTAGCTCTCTTTCTGAACCCAATTGCCGCTTCGTCTTTTCGTCTAACCAGAAACTCTACATGCTCTCTATGTTCTTGCGTGAGAGTCCCAACTCACCCTACTTGTCTTTAGTAACTCCCTGCGATACCAAGCTGTGGTGTTGGAGAAGTACTGCTAGAGATATATCAGTCTTTTGCATAGTGACAGATTGAAAACCTTCTGAAAGAGAATCAATGAATCATTCCATCACATACCTTTAGTGCCTTGTACGTCTCGAAGTGCCGGATGGATTGGGGTCTCTGATCTTTTGTTGCGGTGCATCATGAGCTGGTAGATTGCAGCCAGGATTTCGGTACCCGAGAAATTCGGTGGAATAGGGTTGTCGACCAGCTTCAGAACTACCTTGAGGGCTTCTGTGGAGGTTGCGACTTCGAGGCCAAGGTAAAGAAACATGGCAGGTCTACTGAGGCCGGGACAGTCACGGACTCGGTCGAACCTTATCAGGAGCTTCCAATCCGAACTTGATCTAACTACGTCGACATGATCTTGGTAAATCATTTTCAAGACGTCGTCAGTGCTGTCGCCGAACTTTGCTTTGACGAATTCCGGCCAGCATGGAGCCAGCTCTATTGTGCCTTGTCCACGCATGTTGTTCCAATGGCTATCGTGCAGCTCCTCCCATAGACCCACGTAGTAGGCAAGGCCTGTCATTATAGGCAACCGCACAGCTCGGCAGAGCTCTTCGATGATGTCTACAGTGCGTGTCACGTCCAGCTGACGATGCTAATGTGGTGCGTTGGACGGAACGGTTGGTAAAGTCCAGAGGGGAACTGTGATGGGGGCTCTCTGAAGACTCATAGGCGTCGCAGAGGTCTCCCAGACGGGAACGGTGATGGGAGCACGACTCATATTGGTTAGGCTGAGGTCAATGGTTTGCTAATGGTTTTTGGCGCTGTACGGCGAGTCTTGATCCACTCACCGAGAAGTGATGGCTTGACTTGTCGTTAAAATGGAAGGTCGCTTGGAGAAAAAGAGATCCGGATCATGTAACTCATCAGCGTGGGTTGGCTCAGCGCTTCCCTTATGTCAAGCCGTTGGAATTGCTCAGAGAGGAGAAGTCCGGAAGATGGTGATAAGGGCGGAGAAGGCTCAAGTGACTCTGTTGCACACGCAGTCCCCAAGGAAGAATCAAGAGCAGGCGTCCAAATCGGAGGGAAGGTGCGGCCTTACGGCAATGCCTTTTTGGGAAAGAGGGCGGTCAATCATGGATGAGCTGATGATCCTGCCACATTGGCTTTACATCTTAGTGCCACTGCTCAGTCAAGAACAGAAATGCCTCTTCATTGGCCCCTCCCTTCATTTAGTCTTTTCATCAGTCTGGACTGTCCCTTTCTCAGGCTACCATGACCTCTATAGTGTCACATTTCGCCCCAGATCAAGAATTTGTGATCTTATAACTGGACTTCCTGTAGACTTTTGAAGGAATTACTGCCCTGCCGTGGCTTTAAAGCTGTTCTTACTGACCAGATAAGTGACCTTCCTACTGCTGGTCCCAGTCAGAATTCATATGATGCCCATTCTTGCCGTGCTTTGCTAAGAGCCTAAGACCCCCGTACGCTCCGGCAGATACCTGAAGACCTTATCCGTACCGCATTGATGGAACATTAGGACAATAAAGCTTGGAGAGCAGACCTGCCTCGCCTAGGTAAGGTAGTTCACATTGCAGCTGGTATGTGATTGAAATAAGATGCCCCGGTTCTTGATTCAATCACCGTTTCAATCACCATAGATAAGTTCTCGGCAGAGACACCTCAGCTGGATATCGGCGCGCAATGATCACTAGCAATGAGTACTCATATGTACATTTTCTCTTCTAAGCGAGGAACAATATGCATGACTTTGCATGGCACCTAGGGATAGTCTAGGCCAGATGGTGCAGATTGCGGGAACAAGAAATGCTTCCCAGTCATAGACATGTTTTAGATCGCGTTAACCACGCCCGGACTTACGTCTCTAAGGGTAACTACCCGGTTCCAGTTCTGGGTGTGCTCTCGTAAATTGAATGTCTGAGGATCACGGCCTGATGTTACTGGGTTGGCGTTGAGAGACTTCCAGCGATGGATGCGTGCAGCGTATCTGGACCAGTGCTTGTAGCATGACTGTGCCCGGGTACCGGCGGCAGGGTGGGCATCCTCCTTACCTTGGTGACAGGTGCACTGAGCCGCCGTGAAGAGGTCAGTTACAAACAGATGGACAGTCGACGAACAAACATCCAGGATCCAATGACCTATGACCACACACCATCACACTGACTACTCACAAACGAACAAAGACATAGTTCTAAATTTGTGTTAGCCCCGCAACTTCCCTCTCGCCTAATTTTTCTTGGCATCTACTGTTAGTATAATAAGTAGGTTACCACCAAAATCCTTAATAGCCGAAAACCCTTTACCTTTCCTCCGGCGCCCTCCCGCGATGGCCTCGTAGCCTCCGGCGGGCTCTAGACCCTTGTTACGACCCAACATGCACGACCAAGAACAGGGCCTGCCCCGCAGGCTTACGACGGTTACGATACGCCATACATGCACAGGACAAGGGGACACAAGGCACCCTCTCACGGAACGGAAGAACTATGGTACAAGTCACGTGATGATAAGATAAGGATCATTTGGGATCAATATGATCCAACACGACTTGGGGGCTAAACGATCATTCTGAATCAGAATGACCTAAGACGACCCAAGGGACAAGGGACATGTTCAGGATCAGGACTTGTATATAAGGATGGACTTGAGCTGGACTCTAGGACAGACTTTCCATAGCTCTTCAGCAATTAACTTCGTATCAGGATTAACATCCGCTTTCAGCTACTACCTTGACAAGACTACGATTGATCACCGAAGCCTTACCTACCCTTACGATTGACAGACATAGCTTCCCTGAAGCTATCCCCGACTACGATTACTGTTACCAGTTCCGCAGCCTCAACTTCTGCAAACTACCCCTACGACTAGCTGGCCGTAACAACCCTCTTTAGAGCCGCCCTTATCCTTAAGGGCTAAACGCCGCCGCGAAACCGAGGCCTAGCTACTCCGGCCTAGCCTCGTAAGAAGCTAGCCCGACGCCCTAATAATAACCCCCTTAACAGCTAAGTGGCCCTCAACTATGATTAGGATAGTGACAGAATCCATGCATGCTTCTACGCGAGTCATGGACATAACCCATTCGGAATGGTCTGACCATCACAAAACAGGCCAGACTGTCATTTCCACCTGGTCCTAGCTCTGCAAGACTTATTAGGATAGCATTAGGCCCACAAGCCTGTGGTGATTCCATCCACTCTTTAGTACGAATAGACGCTCTTTTCTGCTCACTCACATATGCATATTCCGCTGGCCACCCTGACTAACCGTCAGATAGCTACTAGAGCTATCCTTATAGCTCTTAATAAAGAGGATAAGTACTATAAAGCCTAAAAGGACGTCTTTATAATTATTATTTAGTTTATAAATAGTTAACGTAATTGTTATGGCCAGCTAGTCGTAGGGCGAAGTGGGGCGTCGCGACTTGTCGTGGACGCGTCGGCTATTGGCCAAACCTTGCTTTCCGGGCTTAGCTGCTGACTAAAGAGCGGCGGAAACCGAGTAGGAATCAATCAATCAATCAATACAAATATCCTGCTACCGCCTGGTGCCCTATGGTATGCCTAATGGGTCGTAACACTAGACTAGTTTACATAGGAATATTGCTGTTGCTCAGTAAGCCGGGTATGTTGTAAGCCATCCTCATGCAAATAGCCCATAGGATCGCGTAACTTCATCCTTCCGGCCCAATCTGAGTCAGCCCCACATGCGCACGCCCCTACCTGGTCCTTACTGGTCCTCATAGTCAGCAGTAATTCGGGCGGTCGGGGCTGTGCGGGATTATGACACCACAGACTCCCAGGCAAAACACCCAACTTTACCCTTAGTCTACCAGGACACTTCGCCATCCATTTTTGCTGTTGGCAACATGTTGTCCCATGATATCTCGTCTATGATGCTGGGGAAGTTGAGCGGCGGCCCGGACCTCTTTGGCAAGGAGACTGGAGCGCGCCTCCCCCTCCTCTTTACCAAGGTGATGGAGGCTCGGCCAGCTGCGTCACAGAGTTTGCTCTTCCGTCTTCCACCAGAGATCCTCGGCGACATAATGGACTTGATTGCAGATGAAAAGCCCTCTCTGGCGTCTCTCGCTCTTGTCAATAGTGACTGCAGGCAGCTCGCTCGATCCAGCCAATTCGCGGTGGTCACCTTCGACTACAGCCCAGCATCTCGTCAACTTGCCCAACTCCTCTCAACAGAGGTCGTCTCTAGAGGTCCTCAGTCGCGCGGTCGAATTGGACCATGTATCCGACGTGTGAAAGTGGCGTCAGACCCTGGCTGGCTCATGGCTTTCCATGAAGAGCTCTATGACTCGATTTGGGGAGCCGACAGAGGCGAAACAACCGATGCTATAAGAGAGTACATTGGTTCACTGGAAAGAAAGGCAGAGTTGGAGTACATGGCCTATCACCAGATGCCCATTCTTCTTGGCATCGGAGCGATGCCAAATTTGGAGGCCATTTCCTGGCTCGACGGACTGTGCCAGAGTCCCTATTTATTTACGACTCTCGCTGGATCTTCCGTTCAACATATCAAATTTCATGGCACAGTAAGCGAGGGACTTCTAGGGATACTAGACCAGCTTCCTGCACATTCATTTCAACAAGTTCGGTGTTTGGACCTCAAATTTAACCTTTGTCGAGATAGTCAACACAAGGTTGAGGAGGTCACAATTACAGATTGCGATATAGACACCGCCAAAGCACCCGACAACGGAGATTCATTCGCAAAGCGGAAGCCTCAAAGCGATTGCGATGTCATCGCAGCGCTTATCAAGCGTTGCGAGCAGAGTCTTGAGACACTAGTTGTGTACAGAATGTTCCCGATGGACAAGACTGAAGAGAGACTATCATTGTCAAGCCAAGATACCAACCTCCGCAGTCTACGAACTCTCAACTTGTCGTACTGCGAGGTGGACCTGACAGCTTCGCGTGTCATGCTCTGCCCATCGCTTCGCCATCTCTCCATACCATGGAAATGGGATGAGTCCTTCTTGTCTTGCGATACACTTCGAAACCTCGACACCTTAGTTATTCCATTCCTAAGGGAAACCCCGGGGAAGCCCTCTACTGTTAGCCCGTTGATGAAGTTCCTCAATCGCCACCCGCACATCAAGAAATTGTGTCTGGACCTAGGCACAGACGCCCTCATTGACGATCACCTCCTGCCCTGCTTGTCCAACGGTAATTGGGCCAATTTGAACTCACTATCGTTGACATGGGAGGGGCCAGGCATGGAGGAATCAACTCGGCCGCACATTGCCCGGGTGTCCGAATCTGCACTAGCCGCAATTGGGTCCTTGGATAGCCTCGAGCAGCTCAGTTTGACCGCAGGAGTAATTTGTGGCTGGCGTCGCCAATGGCTGATTGACCACGATGCTGTTCGAGAGTCTCTCAAAGGCCTCACGCGATTGAAAAGACTCGCCATATCCCGGGATACGTACCCGGTTCCATTCGACCTGGAAGAGCCGGAGTACTACTACGAGATCAAAGTCGCCGATCCGGAGGACCGCAAGCTTGCCAAGAAGCGAAACTGGATAAATGAGCTTGAGCCGATTGAGGATTCTGACAGCGAGACCGTGGATAAGGCGGATGAAATTTGGGAGTACGCACACCGCTACAGAATGTTCAAGCAAGCCGAGAAGTACGCCGAGGTGATTCCGACGCTGGAATGGGTCTACTGCGGCGAATGGCCGATGAAGTTCGTTGGTGGGCCGCTCTATGAGGATGGGTTGTGGGACCGGCAGACGAGGCGTAAGGTTGCGTGGCCACTGGCTAAGACACGGGATTCGTGCTGGTCGTATTTACGTCACACGTTTGGCATGGGCCATGAAGAAGATTGATATGTGAGTCGCGGGTGAAGGAGAGGAAAGGCCGGGAGGAGCGGGAACTGAGCAGCTTTGACGGAAGACGAAGGTTATGCGATCTGCAGCGCTGCAACCCAATCAGATATCTGCCCCAAATATCTTGGTCAAACAGTCAGATACGCCCTATTTAGCTACACCGTCAATCAGTTATTGCCAGAAAAATATCGAGTTTATCTGAAGATATTTGGACTCTTTCGGAAAAATGTAAAGCCCACTCCGTACCAATCGGATTGCACAATTTCGAAGACCCGTATTCCTTCGTGAGACGAGGTGTGACAGATCATCAGTATGGCTACTAGCAGCATAACGAATGTGGGATAAAGTTGTTAGATAATCGATGTCTATTAGATGCAATACACCTGGGGTTCATTGATCAAAGAGTGATTGTTGTGCTTGATTGAGGGATTCTTCCCATCCCGGTCGAAGCGGGGTTCTGTCTTGTATCTACCCGTTCTCACCGGTTCTTGCATATTATAGTTATGCGGATAACCAAGTTTCAGCTGCCTTTTATATGGACACAGGCGTCAATCTAACAAAAGTTGGTTGTCTTGGTTAGCGTAATCTGCTGGTCCTGCAGTAGATCTATATAAACGATTGGCGTTTATCCCTTGTAAGGCAATCCTGGCCTGAATATGTAGTTGACTGAGTAATGACTGTAACCGGTGAGTTTCACCTAAGCGAGGGGATCCCTAATTCTTACAAGGTGCTAAAATGGACGCAAGGATCCTGACGGTTTGGCAGTATGGCCAGCGGAATATGCATGTATGGGTGAGCAGAAAAGAGTGTCTTATTCGTACTAAGGAGAGAAAAGGATCACCACAGGCTTGTGGGCCTAATGCTATCCTAATAAGTCTTGCAGAGCTAGGACCAGGTGGAAATGACAGTCTGGCCTGTTTCGTGATGGTCAGACCATTCCGAATGGGTTATGTCCATGACTCGCATATAGGCATGCATGGATTCTGTCAGATCCCCTCCAATCGAAGAAAAAACGACGAAGGGTCACTAAATCAGAATGTATCAGAACGCCCCCAAACCCTCAAGTAGCACCCCAGCGGTGCCTAGCGACCGCCTACGTAAAGAGAGCAAGCGAAAAGGGACTTTGTTTTCTCACCGGAAGAACATGACATTCTTACTACAGCTCCCGGTGTGACATTGACGCTGCATGCACATGGTGTGCGCACACGGCAGCCCACTCGTGTTCACACAAGTTGAATTTGAAGATTAATACAAGTGATAATCTGCTATCTACCGGGGAGAGACAGTTCTATTGAATGTTTGGCCATGGTAGGGGGTTCAGAGAAGCCGGCAACGTGCATGTTTAGCCAATAGATGTCGTTTGAATAAAAGTCGCCTACACGTAAACGAGACCGGTGTGAGCGTCTGGGCGGCCTGGCATCGGCGCTTCTGCAAGCGGGGCGGCCCGTGATTCGTGGGTTAAGATCTAGATTTGTTGCTCCTCCGCTTCCAAAGCAGCTGCCAAGATTCCTCTTTCCCCCTTTTGCTGCTGTTCCCTGTGTGCCTGTGTGAACAAACAGGTGTCGCCGTCTACGGAGTACACTGAGCATGAGCACGGCCCGACGCTTGGAGACGGAGCTTATTAGGATAAGTGGACACACAGGGCCAATTACAATTTACCCCAATGGCCATCCTCCCGGTAGCTGCTGCGCATTCCAGCCCGGAGTCTAGTTGTCAGTCGCGAATGAAGACAGATCATTTGTATCCGATTCAGCCGGCATACCAACTTTTCCAATTGTCCGGTCGATTTTTCTATCTGTGAAATGGACCAAAGTCAATCCAGCTGCTTAGTCACGTCACGACAGCCCCAAGTTGAGGAGCCGAGACCGTGCACCGTCTTACGTCACCATGATATATGGGCCACCACTGACGTTGGACTTGCGGAGACGGAAAAAAGAAAGTTGGTGCGGCTCCCAACGAAGTTGATCACGCACTGCCAACGACGGAGAAACTAAGCTGTGTAGACCCTACGGAGTACAATTGCGCACGAAGATTCCATCTTTACAAGATGAGCGGTGTCGCTATTGGTCCGTCTACTCCCCAGCGGCCATCGTCTCTCGCCCTCGACGACGCGGTTGATATTGTCTCGAGCACACCTACCCGTCTTGGCCTGCTGCAGACCCCACCACGAAGATTTTCGCGGCATCTAAAGCGCTCAATCAATGCCGTAGAGCCTGAGGATAACGCTGGAGAGGATTTAGAAGAGGGTGTGCCAGGTTCTGTTCGACCATTGGCGACACCTCCGCGTCGACCACCGCGCCGGGCAAGGTTCTCTACCGGGCCTGCCGAGCCAACCAGTCTTGATGTGCAGGAGCCTGCTTCTTCTACTGATAGAGTGGTGCCCACAAGCCGCGAAGCATCGCCTCGCAAAGAAGAGGCGAGGCCAGAAGAGCAATTGGCAGGTGAAGAGCAATTGAGAGTTGAAGAACAACTGGGAGGGGAAGTTCACCTAGACGGGCTTGAGTCGCCAGGTGAATTTCAGCAGCTAAGCGGAATTGAGCAGCTAGGCGAGCTCGGGCAGTCAGGAGAAGGAGAAAAGCTGAGCGGGGATCGACATCCAGGTGAGGGTGAAGAAGAAGGAGACTCTGACAATCTCGAGCAAAACAACAGCAATGAACGCGATAGTGCGAGTGGGAGTGTTCACGGCGGTGACCGCGACGGCAAGCTTGGGAGTGAACCCTATTAGTAGACCGTTCGGTCTGTAGCTTCGTTGATTCTAGATATGGCTTGAGAGCGGGCAGACCTATCCGGCGGCGTAGTACTGCGGTGATCCAGCAGTCACCCCCAAAAACTCTCCATGTCGATGTGGCGTTCCAATATGCACGAGTATCCTCCCTTATATCTGAAAAGACTCAGTCGAACTCTAGTCTAAAGTGAGCAGTGCTAGTAGCTGCCAGGAAATAAGAAAATGATACAAGGATCCATGTCCTCCTCGTCGGAGCGAAGACTCACTCCAACTAGTGGCCGTGAGTGAGAGACGCCCAACGCCATTTCTCAGTTTCGATCGATCTTCCAGTCTTGGAGCAGTCTTGAAACAATCAAAAGAGCATTCTCTCGTCAACTCCAAAAGTGATGATATGCTCTCAGAGTTTACTAACATCCAGGCACGTATAGAAGCTTTGAATAAGGTACTTTCTCGTATTCCTTTTTGTGTATGTCTGGTCCACGAAGCTCGAGGATCTCGCAAGCTTTGCAGACACGCATCCACCTCTAAAAACAAAGGACAAGCGGAGAAGGAATCTCGACACCAGTCAATCGGGCACGTAATACCCGAGACGACTCCTCGAATTCGCGCGGGATCCCACGGTCTTCGACTTTCATAAACAATGGGTTGGCCGCTTTATCATTATCATTCGTCGCCGGCTACGCGCGTACGCGCTTCTGAGGTAGGGTGAACTCCGACGGCATAGTCGACCTGAACCACAGTATACCGGTCACCCTCAACGTGCATCCTGTAGCAGAAACGACAAGGCGTCACGGTCTGGATGTTTCGCGGTGTATCACGCTGCCTGCACCATTCCCTGACGAGCTTGCATATCCTTCGATCAATATCAGGCCAGTCGTATGAATCGCGCTGTCGTTCGGAAAGACACTTTAGGACCAAGCCAATCATTGACTGGGCACCAAAATCTGGGGCACCGGGGCTGTGTCGGCTGAAAGGTTCGTCCATGTGTTCTTCGAGGGAGCATATGGAGCAGTCGAGCTCGTCAACATCTTGCTCATGGATGTATTCTGGGAGTTTGGAAAGGTCGAAGCGCGGCGAGTCAAGGGAAGTATCGAGAGACGGCGATCGTACGGAGGACCTGGGCGCGCCACGGGCGCCGTCGGATCGGTTTCGGTAGCGTTGATGATCGCCGGGCGCGGGCGCGGATGGCTTGATTTGAGACATCTGCCTCGTCTGAAGAGGCATTGCAGTGGTGCACTCAGCAACTCTCGATTGATGCGTTCGAAGAAATGTCAACAAGATTGACCTTAGCAGACAGCACACATGGCACAGAGAGTGCACCAGATAAGGGGGCTCTAGACCTCATCACATCAGCTTCGGAAGCCAAGGGTTCCAAGCAAACATTTCTTCTCCGGTGCAATTGGACGCGGCCGAGACATGCAGCGGCACAGTCAGTCATCCGGCAGAAACAATTTCGTTTTGCGACATCACTTCAGGCGTATGGTGTTTCCGCGTCTGAAATGATATTCGGGAACGAAATGCAGAGGCGTGCGACGAATGCTTGTGGTTGCCTGCTAAACCCTCCATAGGAAATGCGATGAGCAGAGACTTGACGTTGTGTCGACTCGACTGTGTGATTGAATTGGAACGCGACCAGGGGACTACATCACATTCATTGCTCGGCAGTGAGCACTGAAGTGAACAGGATTTCAGAGTGGGCCTGCGGCTCGCGCCAAGGTCGAAATCGGTGGTCAGGCTGGGAAAGAAGGAATTTAGAATATGTTCCTGGGTGATGAATAACGCAAAGCAAAAGCTCACACTGGGCAAAAACAAATAACACCAGGTATTCGCTGGTCGTCACCGACCCAGCTACTAATCCGGCCCTCATAGGGCTTATCTATGGGCACTCGGCATCATGAAGTTGGTGTAGGTTTCCGTCACAGGGTGACGAAGAATAGCCCAGAATACGGAACAAGGATTGTGCGTTCCTAAACGGTCAGGCACCGTTTTAGCCTGAGCAGCTCCGTCGTCCGACGGTCAGCACTAATTGAACACCTAGACACCCTAAGCGAGCCGCCAACCCTCTGTAATACAAGCATGATTGGCTAAGTTTTCGGACTCAACTTATCCTGAAGATTCCGATGCCCGGCGGCGTTTACCAACAAGATGTGTGTTTCTAGGCTCTCGGTAAATTGTCGTAAACAATTCCAGGTCCCCCCAACTACTAAAATGCTCTAGGCACTATCAGGAGGCACCTGCCATATCAGCCTGTTAGGGAACTGTTAGGGGCTCCCTCTCCTAGAGCAGCATAGCAGCGCAATACAACAAGGCCAATAGTGCCTATACAACCCATTTGACAAGATGCAGGCACCATTTGTGGCAGGTGCGAGTGGAAAACGTGAGGCAGTTCCTTCACATCTCAGAGCTGCCCCACCTACACCTTGCCCAGATATCCAGCCCAGCCAGCCGTCAGCTTTTCCCATCTTCATCATCAGATCCAATACAGTAGTATTACCTCCACACCACTCGAAGCATCGTCAAATCGCGCATCCCGGCCAAGCCAATTAAGACCAAGAATAACCAATAAGCAGTAGTTGAATTATTCGCTTTATAATGCTTGTGCAGAGGGTACTCCACAACTTGATATACGCTCATTGGTAGCTCGCTCACCGAAGGACGAAAAGACCCATCTATATCGCCCGGCAAGTCATGCAAGCCCAGAGCGAATCTGCCTTGCTGCCTCGACGCCTCTGCGACCAGTAGCTATCCGCAGGGCGGCTTTTGCGGCGGCATCTATTCCGAACTACCGCATATGTCAAACGGTTGCCTCTTCCGCGCGATACACATCCTTTGCAACAATCCCTCGAGCAGTGCACTTTCTACGCAACAAGGCTCCCACTAGCAGCCACCTTATTCACCTCACAAGCATATCGGACCCTCAGAACTATACTATTAGCTGGATTTGCGCCATCACCACCGAATTTGTCGCTACACAGGCCTTTCTTAACGAGAGACACGAAAGACCTAGGGAAGTTTCGCAGAATGATAGCAACAACTACGCATTAGGCAAGCTTGGCGATCACAACGTCGTTATCGCCGTCTTACCCAATGGAGAGTACGGCATAGCCTCGGCCGCGGTCGTCGCCGGGGACATGCTACACAGCTTTCCCAACATCCGGCTCGGATTAATGGTCGGCATCGGGGGCGGCGCGCCGAGTCAGAAGCACGACATCCGCCTCGGCGACATCGTGGTAAGCAGTCCCCGTAACGGCAAAGGCGGGGTTTTCCAGTATAACTTTGGCAAGACGATACAGAATCAGACGTTTCTGGAAACGGGGTTTCTGAACCAATCGCCGAAAGTACTGCGAGCGGCCGTAAGTGGACTCAAGGCTATGTACGAGGCGGATGGCCACCAGCTTGACGACTATGTTAAGATGGTTATCGAGAAGAAGCCTCGACTCCGAAAAAAGTACTCGCGGCCACATCCGAGCAGCAACAGGCTATACAAATCAGACATCGTACTTACGCCGGACTCGGAGGAAGGCTGCATCGAACCATGCAGATACGACTCAACCCACCTCGTACCGCGCCGCGAACGAGACGAAGACGAAGACAGCCCTACTATTCACTACGGACTAATCGCCTCCGCAAATCAGCTAATAAAAGACGCACTCATCCGGGATCGACTAGCGGCCGAGAAGGACGTATTATGCTTTAAGATAGAGGCGGCCGGCCTAATAAACCACTTCCCGTATCTGGTCATCCGGGGTATATACGACTATTCCGACTCACACAAGAACAAGGACTAGCAAGGTTTTGCAGCTATGGTAGCTATAGCGTACGCTAAAGACGTTCTTCGCCAGATTCCACCTAACAAGATCGAGGCTAAAAGGAGGGTCGTAGAAGTCCTGGGATCTAGTTAGTGTTTTATTTATTTCAATTATTTTATAGCTTTGCGACTACAAAATTATACTAATTAAAAACTTTGCAGTACATGAAGGCGTGTCTCAAATCCGCTGGGCCACGAAAAGCCTGCAACAGAGCCAGCATTTTCAGGAACTCATGAAGTGGCTCTCTCCGCCGGATCCATCAACAAATTACAACAAGGCCTCCCGGCAACGTCATAAACGTACAGAGCAGTGGTTTCTCGAAAGCAAGGAATACTCCAAGTAGAAAAAATCGCCAAAGTCCTCGTTATGGCTCCACGGCATCCAGGGCTGCGGAAAGACAATCCTGAGTTCAACGGTTATTAAGGACCTCAGGAACACCGAATCTTATGCCAAAAGTCTCCTCTATTTTTACTTCGACTTCACCGATACTAATAAACAATCGCTCGAGAAAGCCATTCGGTCGCTAATTACTCAGCTGTACTCCAAAAGCCAGGACGTCCATACGCATCTAGATTCACTCTACTACTCTTGCAAAAATGCTTCACGCCAGCCGAGTATTGACTTGCTAATCTCAACGTTCGAGGCTATGGCTCAGCAGATCGGCGAAGTATGGATCGTCTTGGATGCACTCGACGAATGCCAGAAGAGAACAGGTCTAAGCAACGAGGGGTTGCTAGACTGGATTGAGGGTATTCTAAACTTACCGCAAGTAAATATCCACCTTCTTGTCACGAGTCGCCCTGAACACGACATCAAGTCAGCATTGGAAAGACATATCGACAACCAGATCCCTCTCCAGAGCGAGCTTGTCACTGAAGACATACGTGCGTATGTTCATGAAACAGTAAGACAACACGAGGGATTTAAGAGGTAGCGAACACGAGAAGAAATTCTGGATGAGATCGAAGGCCATCTGATGGAGAAAGCTAACGGAATGTGAGAAAAGATTAACCCTCTTGAATACTGCTGCTAAGTCAGGAAATAGGTTTCGCTGGGTCTCATGCCAACTTGATGCTCTTGAAAAATGCCCTGATCCTAACAGTCTTCGCCAAACGCTATAATCTTTGCCAAGGACGCTAGACGAGACATACGCCCAAGTCCTACGTAGAATTCCGCCTGAGTTTGAACAGAACGCCAAGCGGATACTGCAATTTCTAACCTTTTCTGAACGACCTTTACGCATCGAAGAAGCTGTTGATGTAATTACTGTGGTCATTAAAAACAAGCCCAGGTTTGATGCCAAGAACCGAATGCCACAACCAGACGAGATATCATCTACTGTTCTAGTTTAGTAGTTGTTGTTACTCGGGGCGGTAACGATGAACAACACGAGGTGAGAGAGCTATAGCTCGCGCATTTCTCGGTAAAGGAATACCTGGTATCCGACCGACTAGAACAGAACATATTTGAAGCCTTCGCAGAGCCACTGGCCAGAGCTTCTATTGTGGAAGTATGCCTTGCGTACCTATTAGATTTAGACCACAACCTTTCTCTTTTAGAGGTTAGATAGTCGTACCCGCTTGCGTAGTATTCTACACGTTATTAGATAGACTATGCTGTCGGATTTGAGACCAGCATGGCCCGTAAGCTCATCAAAGAGTTTTGCCTGCATAAAGATTCTCCTAAGGTGTGTTACGGACTCTATAACGTAGATAGGCCAGAGGAAGTGGAACCAGAAAGATTTGAAATTGAGAAGACTCCTGTATTGTACCATATAGCACGTGGAGGGATTGTGTGTGCGGTGGAGGAATTATTGAAACATGGGGCAGACATCCAAGCCCAGGGAGGCAGGTACGGAAACGCTCTTCAAGCTGCTTCATTCCATGGACATAAGGAGGTCATCCAGATACTCCTCGACAAGGGAGCAGATGTCAACGCCCAGGGCGGCCAGTTTGGCAACGCGCTTCAAGCTGCTTCATTAAAAGGAAATATGGAGGTTGTCCAGATACTCCTTGACAAGAGAGCAGACATCAAGTCTTAATACACCACATGTGATCTTAATCCTCTATGGACTTGAGGACATTTAAAACAAAAACCCAAAACATACAACACCAGGTATTCGCTAGTCGTCACCGACCCAACTACTAGTCCAGCCCTCCAAAGAGGGTGAGATGTAAGCGACCCTTCTGGGTGAGACTGGCATACCTGGGCTCCTTGGTGATAAGACCTGTTCTCTGGCTATCCTATCTGTCGCGGCATGACGTCGGTACATAGAGATACGGTGAGGTAGCCAATCGGGGCCATTCGGGCCCGCTTTGCCAACCAACGATATTAATCGATAATTGGTAACTACTTATTTTAACTAGTTATAGATTCTGCGTATAGAATTGGTACTAGTAACCTTCACTAGTAAATATTGCCACGTTAGATTCAAGGCAGCCCTTCCTCGAATACTACCGCTGCGTACGTTGGGTGCGACTATTCCCACTTAGGCCCCAACACACCCCTATCTTTCATTTGCGACTGCCGGCTGCAAGCCACGCAGGGCGAGCAAACATTTCTGCTGCCTCATATGTGTAGTTGCCATGGAATCTCTTCGTTCCTTCGGTCTGTCGCCCTCCCCGGGCGTGCTCGACGACGAACAGTAGCGAATGGTCCAAACCTCTGAATTAGCTGGGTAGAGAGCAGTCTACGCCATTCGAACAGGGTCTCAACTCGGGGCCAGCTAGGGTTCCCCTATATCTGTGGAAAAAACGTGTTGGCTGCCCTCCGTGTAGATGTCTACTACGTCGGTGTTCTTTTCCAGACATCGTTGATGTTCCTTCTCAGCCTGCTTCGCGCCTTTGATAATATATCTAGCGGATCATATATATAGGAGTAGGACATATAGGAGTCATTCCACGGGACGGAAGAACTATAGAGTAAGTTACGTGCTCATAAGATAAAGAATAAGCAGGCCAGGTGGAAATATTAGCGCTCGCTGATCACTCACGATGATCACAGACAAAGGACATGTTCACGGCCAGGACTCGCATATAGTATAGACTTGAGCTGGACTCAAGGACAGACCTTCCATAGCCTCTTCAGCAATGAACTCTGTATTCGATCTCACGATCACTTTCGGCTATCTTGACTTACAACCCTCTGACAAGACCACGATTGATCGCCGAAGCCTTATCGAGCAGTTCAGGGCAACCAACTGTGGCACAAAGAAAAGCTTCGATAAAGATGACTCCGGCGTTATTGTCCCCTGTTCTGCACTATATAGGTACGCGCTCATAGTGACTAATTGCAGCGGGCGTAACATTAGTGACTACTATAAATGGACTAGTAAGCGCTTATAGCTATACTCGGTATGCTTATAGTGTCGCAAAAACGACGCCGTTAATTACGGGCAGCAATTAACGCCATATATACCCTACGACATATTGTCTTATCTTGTTTATACGTGACTTGTGTATAGTTTTCCGTCCCGCAAGAGATCATCTGAGTTCCCGTCCGTCCTGCATATATCTGATTAAGTAGCCGATATAGACCTACGGGGTGGGCACTGGCTTGTTCATGTATGTCGGGCTGTAATAAGTGGTTAGAAGCTATAGTCATTTGCTAGTTTTGACTTCTGGTTAATTGTTCAGAGAGCTTTGATTTGTGACTTATTTATTCTTCGTAGCTATGGCAAGCAAGCTAGCTAGCTGGTCGCTTGAATAAGGTATTGTTGGTATACACGTCAGCAGGGCAACCGTACGGTTGGAACGAAGGGTCAATAATGGTCTATTATTGCTGCGTATGGAGGTGGAAGGAGGAGGTTGTGGGCAGAGCCCATGATCTCTCAGAAGTGGTATGTAAGTGAAAGGGCCGTTTGTAAGTGCCCATACCGCCTTCCAGATCCACCTTTTCTGCCGACTGCTCAGAGATCCAACAGTATGCTGAGTAGATGTGTTGGTTATCTCTCGCTTGGGTGGCCTGTGTTGTTGGCCTATCCAGTGATGGTTGACTAGTCCTGGGGCCTAACTGCTCTATCTTGTGTCATGTCTGCCGCCTTCTTGCTGATTGTAGTGGCCGTCCTACTTGCCACCTTGTTGATCACCTTGTTGGTCATCTTGTTGGTCGTCACGACAGCCGCCTTTTTAGCCGTCACATCTGCCATCTTGCTCACCTCCTCATTGGTCGTCACATTTTTCCACTTCTAGTTGGCCTTCGTGTTGGTCGTCCCTTAGCCTTCATGTTGGTCGTCACATCTGCCAACCGCATTATTGACAAATTTGGTGTGGTCGTTTTGTCGGCCAGTCGCCTTGTTGACTGGTTGTTGGCCTTATGGTAGCCCTGTCCGTTGCATGGCTCCATGTTAGTCATCCCGTCTGCCGCCTATTTAGCCGTCACATCTGCCAACTTGCTTGCCTCCTCGTTGGTCGTCACATATACTGACCGCATTGTTATCAAATTTGGTATGGTCGTTTTGTTGTCCAGTAGGTCAGTCGCTTGGTGATTGGCTCGTTGGTCTTTTAGTTGCCCTGGCTTTCAATTGGCTCTATGTTGGTCATCCCGTCTGCCGCCTCTCCGACGATCCCCGTCCAAGGCTTTTACACCGGTGTCATTATCAGCATATCAACTTCCACTCCTAGCCAATGCGATTACCCTCGGCCCAAGAAGAGCTCTAGAAGTTTGAAGATTGGTTGATTATAAGGAGTAGATGCTTTACTAGTAACGAACAGCAATCTCTAGCAAATTACTGCTAGGTCGAGAAATTAGTGAACGCCTGTTTTAATGTCTTGTTTCTATAGTTTGATACGTGTCGCCCTGATGGCCGGCCGCATAATTATCTCATTAGGAGATTATCCATGGTACATCGTATCTTCATTCTGCCTGCCAAGAGCAGACCAGAGACCTCAGGTATAGGTCTCCTCTAACTGGCATTGCGCCCTCCTGATTTCTACTTGAAATCGACTTTCATCTTTCAATTTCGCTTTTCTAAGTCCAGACGCTTGATTGATTACGCAAATATCTTCATCAACAGAAAAACTAAAATGCTCTAGGAAGCTGCGCTGTAGAAAGCTTTCATAAAAATACTCTAAATCTTCAGAGCAAGAGGGAGTTTGTTCCTCCGGCTGAACATATATTCCTAACGTATCCAATATCTTGTCTGATAACTTCGACTGCTTGCCTAGGGCTTTAGCGGCGGATCTTCGTACATCGCTGTCCTCGTTCTTGAGGAGTCTCACAAGGGCGGCCATGGTTGTGTCTGATAACATCGACTGCTTGCCTAGGGCATTAACGGCAGAAGTTCGCACTGGCCAGCCCCCTGTCAAGTTGGGGTGCTGACGCAGGGTGGAAGCTCTCAGAGGCCAAATGCAGTTAGGGGTAAAATGATGAATTACTGAAATCTGCTCCTCCCTCGACGTGTACTCCCTGCGCTATATCCCATCGGGTGCCAATGGACAGCACTTTCGCCAAGGGCGGGGTAGAGCCAATAAGGGCTTGCAAATTCATTAAACTAACCAGTAGGGTTGTAGTACCTATATTTCCTATAGATTTTGGGTGTGCCAGAGGTACCAGCAATCTTTACTAATACATAATGGTACATTACAGTCTAAGCAACCCTTTCGAGTTGTCTGCCGTCGTCGCTGAGTGAGGGTATTCCCAGATATCTGGTTTAGAACCTTCCTACTACCACAATAGCTACAAGGTGAAGATACCTTTCGTGATCCCTTGCGATGCTGTTTCCATAGAATAGAGGTATTCCTTTTGTCTGTAGCCCGTCTAGGCCGTGATAGTCTCCGCCCGCCTGCTAATGGGCCAAACTGCTGGATAAGCTGGGCTGCAAGCAGCTGCCGCCATTGGTAGTGGGTTTTGATCTTCTGCCACCTAGGGCTACCCCAGAGCTGTAGCAGGAAGCTATTCACAACTACCACTTCCAGTAGGAAATTCCAGGCAATTGACTGCCAGCCCCCTCGGCGAATAGGGTGGCCGTATTGATAATATGACCTCATCTGGTCACTCACATCAACCCCATTCATCTTGTGGTTGTATTCATCGATTGCCCTAGGAACTGGTAGGTCCTTACGTACATCCGGGCCAAAGACTTGCCGGGAAGCTCTCTTGGCAGCGGAATCCCCAGCTGGGCGGCGGCGGCTGCGAATAACTTCCTGGCCATTCTGGAAGACAGTTGATAGGAAGAGTACGAGGGCATTATCCTTCCAGGTGAATTGGTTGACCTGCTTACTAGTCAGCTGGGGTGGGCAGGCTGAGAAGAGCAGGCTGGCAGCTTACCTCCCCATCTAAAGTAGGGATACAGTGTACTTTACCCCAGGGGATACCCCGTCCTTCAGTCTCTTTCTCAGCGACTAGGATCTCGTCTATCCCACTATCCTTCCGGCAGGTACCAGAAGCTCCAACCTGTTGATTCCGTAGGGTACGGAAGAGACGTATAGAGGCGAAGAGGTTGTCAAGAAATACGTGGTAGGTTGAAGCTGGAAGTAGGGAAACAAGCGTAATTACTACTTGTTGCGTTGGTGTCAACAGAGCTAGCTTTCTAGCAGCTGGCCTAGCCGACCGGGTTAGGCTGGGCTGGGCGGGCTGCGCCTGGGGGACTAATGCGTATGGGCCCTTTCCATGTACGTGCCATAGCCACCGTATACAGTAGCCAGACTGGGCAAGGATCCAGATCTTATAGCCAGTTGGGATAGGTTTCGTTGGACTCGTTGTTGTCTCTGGAGATCGACCTTCAGATCGGACCATAGCCTCATGATGATGATGATGATGATGTATTTAACGTCTGGTAACAGAAGGACGTGCCGGGCGCTATGCCGACATGGTCTATACTAATCTAAACTATATTACAGGCTACCGTCTTCACCTAACGTTCCTGTTCAATGACTCGGGCAAATTTCGGAAAAGAAATTGGTCTCCCCTATCCATTCGCATAGAAGAGAGGCTCCCTTAGCAGAACCTAACAAGAAATCAATACTTGCTTTGGCCATACGTTGGCGGAGGTAGCGCGGTGTAGCCTTGCGTCCACGCTTGCAGAAGTAGAAATGGACTGGTGTCTTGGGTTTCCCACAGCTGCAGTTGAGCAACGCATCTTGATGAGCGAATCTCTCGTGGTATGCTGCAAAGTCTCCATGATGGGATCTTGCTGCGTATAGCCTTCCTAGTAAGTGCCGAGGGAGGCGGAGTTCGGGCGGCTTGGGGTGAAGAATTATCTCGAGGTCGGCATATTGCCGAGGGCATTGGGACAGCCATTTTCTGGCAAAGGCTTGGAAGGCAGCTGCTTTAGCTTGCCTTTCTAGGTGCGCTAATGAGGGCTGTGGTTGTGATTTTGGGATTAGTTTGCAGGCTTCCTTGGCTAGAGCATCCGCTTCTTCATTTCCTGGTACTCCCGTGTGCCCAGGGCACCACCAAACATAAACCCTGCCGGGGGTTGTCCAGCTCTCTCTTTGTCTCCGAGTCCAGGAGGAAGAGAGCCTATTGAAGGCCCTAAATCTAGCCTGGCTGCTTCCTGTGCTTTGGGAGTATAGTCTAGCCGCGACTGCGAGGTTGTCGAGGCAGATGTGGACGTTATCTGCCATACGAGCCGTAGGAGCCCGGGTGGCTTCCATCAGGCCGTGATACGCAGCATGTGCCTCCGCGTCATACACCTCAGTTTGGGAGCCGAGTGGTTCGGATCCGCGGAAGATCTGCCGTGTAGCTTGGTACCCTACCCAGCCTGCTCCGGCGGAGGTGCTGCTGCCGTCCGACATCTGGGACCCGTCAGTGTAGACAACAATGTCCCGCTTGGAGAAAGTTGCCATCCTGCCTGCAAAGGAGAGGGCCTGTTCTTCTTTGGTCTTATTAGATTCGTAGCCGACCCTGGCGAGGGCTGTCTGCCAGTCCGCTAGTTGCTCCCAAGGGGGGAGTTCTAACGGATCGATGTATTCGGTATTTTTGCTTACGAGGCTTGCCATTCGTCGTAGCCGTGAGTCTGGTCCTGATTTGTCCCTGAGTCTCGTTCGGAGAGGGTGTCGCTCGTCCAGACGATGGATTCTGGTGGACGCTGTGTGGAGCTTCGCGTCCAGTATCACCTCTGCTGGGGGTAGAGCCGCCTCGCGCTGTAGGATCGGTACAGGCGTAGTTCTGTATACGGGGACCATCGCTCTGATGGCTTTGGTTTGCGTCGCGTCCAGTTGGTGTAGCAGACTACCAACCCCGTTTGAGATAGTACGTCCATTCTTTATCCGGCTCTTGCCGGGCCACTATGCTTCAGATGCATAGTATTGAGTAGGTAATACACAAGAGGTGATCGCTCGACGAAGTAAGTACGCAGGCGCGCCCCAGACAGTGTTCCCTAGTCCCCGTAGTCCATTGACTACTTGGCATGCTTTTGCAGAGAGGTTTCTTACGTGACTCTTGAATGTGAGTTTACGGTCGAAGTAAACGCCGAGCCAGCGTAGAGAAGAGCCTTCTTTGATAGCCTGAACTGTATGATACCTCCCATCCGGCAAACCTACTGTGATTGATGGGTTTCCGTCTTTTCGTCTCTTAGTGAAGTGGATCAGTTCGGACTTATCGAGGTCAAAAGTGATTCCTTCCGTCGCGCCCCATCCTAAGGTTTCTTTCCATTCCTTGGTTAGGATGTCACAGTTGTTCTCTAATAATATTAAGCTTGCCAAGATAGCAACGTCATCGGCGTAGCCGAAACGAGATCGCTTCCTTCCTAGGCGAGCTATGCCTAGCTTAAAAAGAGGTTCAATATAGAGCATAAATAGAATGGGAGACACGGGTGAGCCTTGTGGTAGTCCGCATTCGAGACCGAAGACGTCTCCTACCTCCCCATCAAGCCTTATTCTTGCTCTCCTTCCGGTAACAAAACTTAAGACCCAGCGTACGAGGTTCTCCGGCCATCCTTGTTCGCAGAGGCGTCGGACCAGTCGTCCTGGGAGCACGGCGTCGAAAGCCCCTTTTATATCGAGCGTAAGCATGGAGGTAACCAGGCCTCTTTGCCAGGCGCACTCGATGTCGTGGATGGCCGCTGCGATGAGGTCGCTGCAAGAGCGAAGAGGGAGTGCTCCAAACTGTTGATCGTGCAGAACACGATGTTTAACTGCGATCCAGGCAAGTCGTCTGGCGATGAGTCTCTCCAAGCCTTTTCCGAGGACGGCCAAGAGCGCAATTGGCCTATAGGAGCGCGGGAGTGTCTTGTCTCTTTTTCCCGGTTTTGCTAGGATCACGAGAGTTGCTTCTTTAAAACAAGTAGGATGCCAACCCTCGCGTATACACCCGCTATAAAGTGAGAGGACAATATCCTCAATAACTGGCCATGCTATTTTCAAAGCAGTCGTAGTGATTCCGTCGGTCCCAGGAGTCGTGTTTCCCGCGGTGAGAACCGAAGACCGTACCTCGTCCTTCGTAACCTACGGGAAAGGAAGCGTAGCTTGCCTTTGTAGGACTGGGCTTTCTATTGGTATGTCCTCGGAGATTGCAGCGTTTCTAAGGAGGACGCGGGTAAATAAGTCGCGCTTCTCTTTTGGTTATGAGACAAGCGTGTCTTGGTTGTCTACATCTCGGAGTGGCGGGGTCTGAAAGGATCCTGTGGCTTTGTGCCAACCACCATTTCAAATATGTCTTTGCTTGAGGAGGCTGAGGAGATCTTATCTTTCCAAAAGGCATCCTTGGAGCGTTTAAACTCGTAGAGGAAGTCCTGTTTTAGAGCTTCGACCTCCTCTTCTTCCCATTGGCAGTTCACTCCGGCTGCGCGGAGTCTTACTAACATCGCTCGCTTACTCGCATAGGCTCGGTTTTACGTGTGCAGCTCTCGCTCCAGTATAGTCTCCCTGTACCTTTCCCGAGCGTACGCTTTGTGGAAGCCGTGAGTGCTTTAATAAGACAGTCCGTAAGCTATTATGCTAGGAGATCTAAAGACTGTGGTCTTGGATGTTGCTTGCAGTGCGGCGTATGGGTTGTAAGTTACGTTTAATGATGCCGAGGAAAAGCTCCTCGTCCATCGTGTCGAGCCGAAACCTTCCCGGGGTCTGGCTGGGTGAATCGATCAGGGCCAAGGGGACCCGGGTAAGCAGAGATTCGTGGTCTGATGTCGTGTGTAGTGACGTTTCTATGCTGGTGGAAGCCCCATGGAGGTTGCTGGACGCCCAGCATAAATCTAGGGTGTTGCCGCCTTTGTGCGTGGGTTCACCTATAGGTGACATTAGGACAAGGCTAGCGGCTTCTGCCCATTCTACTAGGTTTTCAGCGTCCGGGGAACTCGTGGCCTCGGGCTGCCACGTCCAATGGTGTAAGTTAAAATCCCCCGCAATCAGTACTCGATCCTCAGGTTTGGGTTGCCAGGCCGCTAGGATGTTCCTGAGAGCCTGGCCAGATCGCAGAGAGCCACGAGGGGCGTTATATACGTTAATGACTATGAGGACCTCCTTCGTTCCTGAGAGGAGTCGTAAGAAGAGCAGGTCTGTGGATGGATCGGGTAGAGGCCGTGTTTGTACGCCTCGTACCCCAGTTCCTCTGCGGAGGTAGGTAAGTACCCTGGGACGGTCTTCGGTCCAGTTATCTACTGGGGTGAAAGTCTCAAAACCTGGGTGGTGTCTTGTGAGCCTCCTCTCTTCCGAACGGATAGACGGCTCTTGTATTAGGAGTATATCGATCTGGGCTGCGTAAGCCAGGTTCAGTGCTGTTTCGTGGGCGGATGCCCGCCTGCCCACATTCGCTTGCATGATTTGCAGGGTTTTAGAGGGCTGTATTCTTCTTTTGTGTCTCATTCGTCGGGGTACAGTCCATCGCTTGTTCTTCTTCACGGGAATGTCGATGCGACTGCTGGGTCGCATTTCTCCATAATCTTTCTCCCTCAGCTCGGATGGCCCGTAGCTGAGCCTTATCCCTCCTCTGGACTACCCCCTTCACCACTTTGGGTTGGATAGGGCAAGTCGCATCGAAGGCGGCATGAGGCCCGTTACACGACGGGCATTTAAAGGGGCAGTCGCAGCCATCGTGACCCTCAGTGCCGCCGCAGGGTGCCCGGTGTTGATCAGTTGTGTGGGAAGGAGAGCTGCACTTGAGGCATCTCTTCCTTCTGGTGCACGTTCGTTCGTTGTGAAAACCGCCGCAGCGGAGACATTGAGGAGACCTCTTCTCCTTCGGGAACTGCAGGTTTACAAAAACGCTGGCCCCCATCAAACGGAGGCGTCTTGGTAGTTGCCTTACGGCTTCCGCCTTGAACCAGGCTGTCACCGTGCCTAGCCTTTCGACTTCGTCCTTCCTAGAGAAGTGTGCTTTTTCAGGCTTGAGTTTCGTCGAGACCTGGATCTCTTCAAGGAGCTCCTCGGTCGTGATTTCCAGCTCAGTGTTGGTTACCAGACAATGCCTGGTGTAAGGGACGTTTGCGATATAGGCTCGGATCCAGGTATCGCGTTGCTCGATCGCTTGCGCTTGGAGAAGGGCAGCGATCTGTTCTCTGTTCTCTAGCAGGACTTTTGCACCTTCCATTGACGAAGGTAGGAGTGCTAATCCTGTCTTGACATGGTCGATCCCCTTGAGGGCTTCTCGGGCTTGGGGACTTAGCCTTTCCCGAACGAAGATGTATATGTCGTAGGCTTTCTCGTTCCGAAGCGGGCTTTCAGGCGATAGACGCGCGAAGACGCGTAGATCCTTTAAGGCCGCCCGGTTTGTAGCTTGTTTTGCGGCTTGTTTGGCTGGCGTTGGTTCATCCTGTCTTCTGGACAGTGGCTGGCTCGCCGCCGCCGCGTATGAACGGACTGGGGGCGGCTGGTTCTGGGTTGTGTGCGAGGGATGCCCCTGGGAACTCAGGTCAGTCTCGCTAGGCCCTGTGCCAATAGCGTGCATAGACCTTGCTAGACCACGTTGATGCCGGTTTGAACGCTGTTTCTCCTCCTGAAGCTCTCTCTCCAAGGATTCGATCTTCGTCAAACAGTCTTTCAAAAACTGTTCCCTCTCGGCGTCCCGACGCAGGAGGTCCTGGACCAGATTCGAAAGCTTATTGATCTCGTCTTTGAGCTCAGAATTGTCCTGGTGGTTGACCTGCTCAACCACTCTGACCTTTGCAGTCGGCTTCCGGACTCGTCCCGACCGCCGAGATATACCGGCGTCCCCGTGAACCGTGATCGATGGCCCTACATCTAGGGAGACCGCCATGGTCGTGGTGTTCAGCTCGTATGGGCTGATGTTGAGAGATGATAGTGCAGTGGGCCGTAGCCCTCTATAACCTTAACAATTACTAACAGTGGGTACCTTTCGAGGTATGTGTTCTTGGACCATAGCCTCATCAACTGTAAGATCTGAACCAGTTGTTGTGGCAGGTGCAGGCGGGTCACGTGAGGCAGCTCCTTCACATCTCGGAGCTGCCCCACCTACACCTTGCCCAGATATCCAGCCCAGCCAGCGCTCAGCTTTTCCCTTCATCATCATCAGATCCAATACAGTAGTATTGCCTCCACAGAATCCACTCTAGCGAGGTGGCTTGTGAAGAATTTGAAATCCTTCATTCTGACCTCATCCGGCCTACCATCGTAGATCCGCCTGACAAGGTCGTGCACCCGACGGATGAAATGGCCATCATACAGCGAGTGATGCACCGTCCAGATGAACGATGAGCATTGGGCCTCACTGTCGGTTACGATGGCGTAGCGAGCAAGCGGGTGGCCGAGGACCATCGGGAATGAGGCATCCTCTTCGAGATACCGTTCGAGGTCCGTTCCCGAGCCCCATGTTATGCTTTCACTGACCACCAGTTGGACCAAGCCGGCATCACGATCCTGCACGATGCGCGTACGGAGAACAGGGAGACAGCGAACAGACTCCTCCCAAGCTTGCCGGAATGCATCTAGATTGACATGTTCTGAAAGCTGTAGCACGCTGCGCATGGTATAGGCTTGGGCAGACTTGGAAGTCAGGGCGATGAGTCCCTCTTGCAGGGGGTGCATGGATAGGCATCCTCGATAAGGCGCACGTCGAGGCCGCAAACGGCGGCGATACGCCTGCGGAAGCTCGGTATGTGTACGGTGTCAGCCAGCAAGGTAAAGGGAGTCAACTCCTCCTGCAGTGCATCCGCGTGACGTATGGGTAGCGAAAGGCGGGACAATGCGGACAGTCTTGGGTTCCGAAAGACGTCCGCGACGGTGAGTGTCAGGCCAGCCTGCCGGGCTTCGACAACGAGCTTCATGGCGCTAATGGAGTCACCACCGAGGCCGAAGAAGCTGTCGTCTGCACCGATGCCATCGGCCTCGAGACAGAGGATTCGTCCCCAGATTTGCTGCATTGCGACTTCCGCCTTGGTCGAGATTGTCGGATGACCGTGGCGTTTCTGTCTCCGCATTTCGAGCAGCTGATCAACGGAAGTTTGGGACGCCATCTCACGGAGCTGCTTCCGGTCCGTCTTACCCGTTGCCGTCAGTGGAAGGCGGGACAGAGTAAAAATGACGGCCGGAATCATATAGTTCGGCAAGTGCTCCGCGAGCCTGTCTTCCATATTATTTGGGATAGGGAGTAGGGTGGCCTGGCTGTCGGCTGTAGTTATTACGTCCGATAGGAAAATAGCAAGCATAGGGCTAGCCCCGTCTCCGGACGGGACGATGACCTCGGCGGCGACCTGCTCGGCCTCCTGAGCTTGCGGGAGACATGCGCGGATCTAGTACTCAACCTCGCTGAGCTCGACCTACTGGCCGCGGATCTTAACTTACGTATTTTTGCGGCCGATATAAGTAAGGCTACCGTCCGGGCTATAGCGTACTAGATCGCCCGTCTTATAGAGAACACCGTAGCGTCCCGGGTGCTGGGGGGTTCCCTTAACCAGCCACGTAAGATCCCGGATAAACGCGGCTACCGTCTTTTCCGGGTCCTTTAGGTAGCCGAGGCCAAGAAGAGGGCCTTCGAGGAGTAGCTCTCCGACATTGCCGATGGGCATAAGGCTATTGTGGTCGGCCAGGTCGACGACCCAAGTGACTGCCCCCGCACCCTTGCCGATGCTGGTCGCGGCTTCCGGAGTCTCGGCCTTGGCGTTCACTACTGTGACTGGTGTACACTCGGCCGGGCCATACATGTTCACCACCTTTTTCACACCCCAGAGCTCTGTCTCGCACAAGGTCACAGGCTCCCCACCTAACAGAACCCTCTCTACTAATGGTAGTTGAGCAGGGTCTAGAAGCCGAGAAACAGACGAGGTAAGGGAAAGGAGTGTCACCCGCGCATTGATCATGGATGCCATGAGATTATCTGTGCGGTCTTGCTCGGATGGGATACAAAGACATCCGCCCTTCGCAAGGGTGGTGACCATGGAGTGTATAAACATATCGAACGCGTGGTTAGCAAAGTCGTACACCCTTGACAACGGCTTGAACCCGAGCTCGTCCGCTTGATAGTGGACGTTGGAGGCGAAAGCAGTGTGTGACACAAGAACACCCTTGGGCAGGCCGGTACTGCCGGAAGTGAAGATGGCATATATTAATGATAAAGGGTCGACGTTAGGTAGCGCTATTATCCGGTATGTGTCCGGGATGAGCCCATTACCTATTACGACGGCTTGCTCGACCAGTCGAGAGCCTAGCGAGTTCGTTAAGACCGATATAAGAATGATAGTGGTATCGGCCTGCTCGATAATCGCATAAAGGCGTAGCTCGGGGTGTGCTAGATTAAGTATAAGGAAAGCTCCTCCGGTCTTAAGGACGGCCAGGATCGATACGGACACCTACATCGACTTTTCAAAGTAGATAGGAACGATCGCCCCAGGACCGACGCCGATATTAATAAAGTGATGGGTAAGGGCTATAAATAGGTTATCGAGTTCACCGTAGTTCAGGTCCCCGTCCTATACTTCTACGGCTAGTGCTTCGGGCCGTGACCTGGCTTACTCTCGGATCCAGTTATACGCGCAGCGCTCTATCGCCGGCGGGACCTTTATATTCTATGCCCAAACTTACTCACGGTCCTACGGTATTAAAGTCATAATATTGTAAATAGTAATACTATATCCCGATGCGGCAAGCTTTTGTATTATAAAGCTGAACTACTCTACCGTTCTCTTCATTTGCTAATAACTTAGAACGTAAGAGTTATAGCCGGCCACGATCTCCACGTGGTTTTTTTGAAAATAATACGTTAGCGTTACGCTATATGTGCTGAAGGCCTGTTCACCCGACCGCGTTCGCCACCGTCCAAAGGAGGATGCGGTAAGGAGGTTCTCATCTGGCGGCTGTACTACCAGAAGCGTCTGGAAGTCATAGGCCCGCCGGGCTTCAGGGCTGGCCTTGGCGATTGCCTGAAGCCCCGCCTGTTTGAAAGGTATCATCTCAATGAAATCGTCCTGCACTTCCCGCAGGTAGTCCAAAACCTGTTGTTGGGGCTGGATGTGGACTCTGACAGGGACGGTCGCGATGGTCGGTCCTACGATCGTCTCGATACCCGGAAGTGAAGCGCCGCGGCCAGAAACGGTGGCTCCGAAGACTATATCCTCCAGATCGGTATTTCCGTAACCGACTATAGCCCATACGGCCCGCACCATCGTCGCCAAGGTAAAGTCTGACTTCTCTGCTATCGGTAATACGCAGATAGATTCCACTATTAAATAGGCTACCATCTGTGCTGCCTGGGGAGGAGGGGGTAGAAATGGAATGGATTAGTAACTAATAAACTATAACCGCCAGTATTCTATATTTTTTATGCTGTTGGTTTCGAGAAGGTGACAAATAAAAGAGTTAAAGTCAACATAACTAGCTCTTTGGTTAAATACTTTTATATATGTCCAATACGGAACTAAGGAGGACTGACATTGATGCCCCGTCGTAGGCGGCGTAGTATATGGTCCATACGAACCAGCTGTGACTCGCTCCCGCGTTCTATATCATTGCATAGCGTGAGAGGGGTTGGCCAAGCTCCATCGGCATTGATCTATCGACCTCAAGATAGCGCTCGAGGTCATCTGCCCGCACCCAGTCGACCGGTACTCTGACAATAACTTGGAACAGGCCAAGGTCCGTATGCTGAACAATCCTGGTACGTAGGATAGCAAAGGACTCAACGGCTTTCTCCCATGAGGCGCAGAAGCGGTTCACATTGACATCATCAGACAGTTCTAGAACTGCTTGAAGCGTATAGTCCCCTGGTTGTTTAGATGTTAACGCAAAGAGGCCTTCTTGGAGAGGCGTGCAGGGATAAACATCTTCAATCTCAGTAGCGGAAACACCACAGCTGGACAAAAGGGCGTTAAGGTAGTATATAGAGTTAAAAATATCTCCTGCCAAGGAGAATAGCGAAACTAGAGTATAGCCAGCTACGGATTTACCGCTCCTAGAGATAGCCTAGGCCATAATACTAAGTTTAAGCGAGTGGAAGACGTCTATAACTAAGAGGGCGATCTAGTCCTTACGGCCCTCGGCTATAAGCTATATGGCGGTAATAGAGTCGCCGCCGAGCCGGAGAAAACTATCGTTAAGACCGATACTAGACGTATCGATATTGAGCATACGAGCCCAGAGTTCCTATAACTACCGTTCCGTATCCGTCGATAGCATTCGCTTGGGGGCCTTACTCTGGTCGAGCTGGTCGGCCAGGTCTTGGATAGAGAACCCAGCTACTATTTTGCGGAGTTGCTTACGATCCGTCTTACCCGTTACCGTCAATAAAAGGCGGGGCAGAGTAAAAATAACGGCCGGAATCATATAGTTCGGCAAGTGCTCCGCGAGCCTATCTTCCACATCACTTAGGATAGGGAGTAGGGTGGCCTGGCTATCGGCTGTAGTTATTACGTCCAATAGGAAAACAGTAAGTATAGGGCTAGCCCCGTCTCCGGACGGGACGATGACCTCGGCGGCGACCTGCTCGGCCTCCTGAGCTTATAGGAGACATGCGCGGATCTGGTACTTAACCTCGCTGAGCTCGACCCGCTGGCCGCAGATCTTAACTTGCATATCTTTACGGCCGACGTATATAAGGCTACCGTCCGGGCTATAGCGTACTAGATCGCCCGTCTTATAAAGAACGCCGTAGCGTCCCGGGTACTAGGGGGTTCCCTTAACTAGCCACATAGGATCCCGGATAAACGCGGCTACCGTCTTTTCCGGGTCCTTCAAGTAGCCGAGGCCAAGAAGAGGGCCTTCGAGGAGCAGCTCTCCGATATTGCCGATGGGCATAAGGCTATTATAGTCGGCCGGGTCGACGACCCAGGTGACTACCCCCGCACCCTTGCCGATGCTGGTTGCGGCCTCCTTCGTTTCGGGATGTGGATTAATGATTGTATTCGTAATACACTCGGCTAGCCCGTAGGCATTGATCAGGTTTGCATACCCCCACCAGCGCTCCGTATCGAAAAGTGTCACCGGCTCGCCGCCTCCTATAACGGTCTCCAAGAGGGGTAAATGGGTGGGGTCGAGCAATCGAGAGACGGACGTGGTAATATAGAGAATTGTCGCCCTTGTGGCGATGATAGACCCCATAAAGTTGTTCGTACGATCATCATCTGATGGAACACAGATACAACCACCCTTCACTAACGTGATAACGGTGTAGTAGACAAAATCGTCAAAAATGTAGTTAGCAAAGTCGTACACCCTTGACAACGGCTTGAACCCGAGCTCGTCCGCTTGATAGTGGGCGTTGGAGGCGAAAGCAGTGTGTGACACAAGAACACCCTTGGGCAGGCCGGTACTGCCGGAAGTGAAGACGGTATATATCAATGATGAAGGGTCGACGTCAGGCAGCGCTATTATCCGGCATGTGTCCGGGATAAGCCTATTACCTACTACAACGGCTTGCTCGACTAGTCGAGAGCCTAGCGAGTTCGTCGAGACCGATGTAAGAACGATGGTGGCATCGGCCTGCTCGACAATCGCATAGAGGCGTGGCTCGGGGTATGCTGGATTGAGTATAAGGAAAGCTCCTCCGGTCTTAAGGACGGCCAGGATCGACACGGACACCCACATCGACTTCTCGAAGTAAATAGGAACGATCGCCCCGGGACCGACGCCGATGTTAACAAGGTGATGGGCGAGGGCTGTAGATAGGTTGTCGAGTTCACCGTAGTTCAGGTCCCCGTCCTATGCTTCCACGGCTAGTACTTCGGGCCGTGACCTGGCTTGCTCTCGGATCCAGTCATGCGCGCAGCGCTCTATCGCCGGCGGCAGAGCACCGTTCCAACCCCAAAGTCTTTCCCTATCCTCGGGCGTGACCAAGCTAATGTCCCTTAGAGTTCTGCCGTCGGTACTCTCGCCCAGCTGTTCCATGACATGCAACAGCTGAGCGATCAGAAGGTCGACAGTGCCGACATCGATGACCTGTGTGTTGAAGTTGGCCACGACCTTGGTGTCTTCCTCGCTTATGAAGACGTCGAGAGAAAGTGAATCCGACGTGACTGGCGCGGCATGTGGCATCCTTGTCCAATCCCCGATGCTGTTGTCCATACTCAATGGTCCGCTCGTTCCTTGAACGATGATCAGAGTTCCGAACTGACACGCCTTCTGGGCTCTCGCGGATACCTTTGCGATGTTGGCCAGGCCGATAAAGTCGAATCTTTCCCGCAGAGACGTCTCTCTTCCTATGTCGTCGACAAACTTCGACGCCAGTTGCTCCCGGTCGACCTCGATGTACGCCGGCACAGTGCATATTGTTGGCCCGGCCACAAGCTTGACGTTCTCCATGTCCGTTCTTCTTCCAGAGGTGACTGTTCCAAAAACGACGCTCTTGGAGCCAGTCGTCGAGCTCATGACCAAACCCCAGGCTGCGTAAACAAGAGCCGATCGCTTGAAGCGTCGACCTTGCCAAATGACCTGTCTCGAGACATACATCTTCCTGACGAACCCCTTAGGCTCGGCCTTTGAGCGAGGCGGGCCGGGAAAGTCAACGCAGTCGCACTGCTTCAAAGACCGCCGCCAGTAGTGCTCCGCCTCGTTGAAATTCTTTTGCTGGAGATGCTGGATAAATGCTTTGAATTGTACCAGCTGAGAGGATGGTAGTCCGTGATACAGTTGTTGCACTCTTCTCGTGAGAATAGCCGAGAACCAGCCGTCCATTACGGCGTGGTGTACTGTCCAAATGAACTGGTGCTTCTTGCCGGCCTTTCCTCGGACCCAGGAGTAGCGAGAAAGAGGCTGGCCGAATTCCATGCAAGAGCTTCCGTCACTCTGCAAATACTCGTCTGCATCCTGCACCTCGGTCCATGTTATTTCCTCCCGGAGCACGACCTGCAGAAAGCCGTGCTGTTCGTCGTGGACTATTCTTGTTCGCAGGATCGCAGTGCTCCGGTGTATATCCTCCCAGGCGGCACGGAACCTCTCGACAGATGCCTCCGGGTTAATATCGAGGACGCTGTGCACAATGTACCCGGCTGAGTTCTGAGAACCCAACGTGAAGATGCTGACCTGCATGGGCATGCACGGATAAATGTCCTCGATGCTGCCGTTGTCAAGTCCATAGGAGGCTGCAATCGAATGGCGAAGCTGTTTCATCTCCTCTCCGACGATGAAGGGCAGAAACTCGGTCCTTCTACCACCCTCCCCGTCGTGAGGTTGAGAGTAAACGCCGAGCTCCATCGTGTCTTCAATTCCACGCTCACGTAAACAGAAGAATTCCTAGTTTCAGCAGATGAGTCCATTTGTTGTGCGTGAAATGGGATCATCAATGCAACTCACGGGTCAGCAACTTTCGATTTGGATCCGACGGGTTAAAAGACACGAAACCGTATACTGTCGACGTTCAAGATGCACAGACTGCTGACGTCCAATTTGACGTGATATATCCCATCGAGTGCTGCAAGGCGACAGTACATTGGCTCCACATAACGGGCCCCCTTTTACCCCGCACCGCATCTGGTACATCCACTGCTTGAGTTGCCCCTATGATTTCCACTCCGGTACATCTACCAAATCCATCATTACCAATACTCAATTAATGGATTCTGACGATTCTGACGGATCTGGCCGTTCCACGGGCTCGGCGAAGTCGTGTATCTTTGCCCTGCTGCCCGAGGACCTCGCCGCCGCCTGCACTGCCGACTGTACGCCGGAGCAATGTGATAATGCCACTGTTCGGCCCCGCGAGCCTCCGGAGGTTGAGCCCGGTATCCCTGGGCAGTTCGTGCCCTTCGAGGTGCCGCAGCGGCCCACGGAGGTCCGGAGCCTACCACCGCAGCCGCTGGACCTCCTCCTCGAGTTCGTGCCGGCCAGCCTCGTCGGCCGGTGGGTTAAGTGGACGAATGCGGTCCTATTACGACTTCAGCCGGCCCGTGAGGCGGGGCAGTTGGCAGGCAATTGCCTGGAACTTTCTCCTCGAAGTCATTATTATTAATACCTTTCGTCTTCAACAATGGGGAGATCCTGAGTGGCCCCGGGTTCAGAACCAGTATGAATGGCGTAGACTGCTTTCTGCCCACCTAATTCAGAGGTTTGGACCATTGGCAGAAGGTCGTCGACGGGGACGTCCAAGGAGGGCAACAGACAAAAGGAACGAGGCAGTACCGTGGCAATTACACGTACGAGGGCACAGAAATGCCAATTCTGCTTGCGTGGGTTGTAGTACGATATCGCAAGTAAAAGCGAGGACTGCGCTGGGCGAAATTAGTGGTAATATCCATACCCAACCGCAGCGGCGGAAGTACACGAGGATGGGCTGCCTCGAGTGCGATGTAGCTCTCTGTAACTCAGAAGATTGCTGGTACCGATTTCATACGCAGAATCTCTAGTAATTGGAAGTATCTATTATCAATTACGTTGGTTGGTTGGAAAAAGGGGCCCGAAGTGGCCCGATTGGCTGCTCCCCCGCATCTCAATGTACTGTCGCCTTGCAGCACTCGATGGGATACGTTGGTATAGCGTTTAGTCGCGACTAACATTGTGGGGCCCGTTGCCGACCGCTGCTGACCAGGACTTCGGCCCTGAACCTTACCCTTGGGCCAAGGCAGTCAGTCACCTTGACTTCGTTTACGATAGGTACCTAGGTGCCTAGGTAAATGGAGCATGGTCCCCACTGAGGCGTTTGTCGCGCCAGGCGGGCATATCCGTGCACTAATTACTAATGGTGTTATGGGTAAGTTTAAACCCCTGGGCGTGTACTTCTTCGCAGGCAGGGGGATGTGGCAAGGGGGCACTAACCAATGAAATTTCGGGCTGTAATGACGGCGAAAGGCAGCGAATCCGGCAGAAAAATAGCTGAACGTCGAAAATGGAAGATTTGTATTGCTATCTCAGTACTTCGTATGCATCCCATTGGCATCGATAACTGCCTGGCAACGCGCTGGCATGCTGCAAATAAGCTCTTCGAGGTACTCTTCCGGCAGGGCATCCCACGCCTCTTTAACCCATCGTCGCAGTTGGGGATAACTAGGCTTCTCGACCAGGCCGTGGGCATCCTCGATGTGGTCCTTCATTCAGTTCCAGCAGGACTCAATAGGGTTGAGGTCGGGCGATAGGATGGCCAGTCAACCTGGTCCTCCCTCTTACTTCGGGCAGAGTGACCTGGGGCGCCGTCTTGCATAAGAATGAGGTTCTCGCCGTATATCTGGCGGCATTGTTCAAGCCAGTTGTTGATGGCGGGCACGATGTGTTGTTGGTAGCTGGCAGCGTCAATATAGCCCCAATCCTTCTCCCAGAAGGCCCCAGGGCCCTTGCGGCACCCGTGGAAGCATCCCCAGAACATCCAGCCGCCCTTCTTGATATGCCGCTCGACAATACAGGTGGGATCCCATTCTTCCCCAGGCCTGCGGGTAACGTACTGCTTCCGGTGGTGGCCGCCAGTAATCCAGGTCTCGTCTGACCAAAGGATCCGACGCCACTGGTCGACGGTCCAGTTGACGTCCTCGAGAGCCCAGGCGAGGCGTTTTTGTCTGTTAGCTTCGGTAATAGGGGGCTTGCGGCGGGCGATATATCGTCGGAAGCCTAGGCGGCGTAGGGCTGCGCGTATAGCGTATACGCCCAATCGGGGTTAGTCTAGGGGTGCGGTCTGGAGAGGGTCCAGCCCCACAGATACCCATACAGGGGCTAAGACTTTGGCCTGATACCGCAGTACACTAGTGAAGTGTCTGAGGGGTCCATACAGGGCTACTCAACACTCCCTGCCCCAGCCCCTTCCGGCCCCTCTCACCGGCTTCCGAACCACCGTCCCATCCGTCCCATCGAAAACCACGCTATGTAGCTGGGTAAAAATGAAATGGCGCACGCCGCGCGAAAAGCGGACCGGATTGCCGTCAACTATCCTTCCAACCTTCCGGAGTACCTCCCTCCATGTCCAGTCCGCTCCATTCTCTGTGGCTGTGAAGGCAAGTGTGTTCGTTCCTCTTGCTCGATTCTTGTCATTGTCCCTTTTTTTTTTTTTTTTTTTTTTTTTTTTTTTTCGCCGTGGCGGCAAGAGCGCAGCCGCCCTTGCGGCCGACCTCCCGAAGGGTATATGGCGTGGAGAGCCGTCGCCCTATAACTATTGCTAGATACACATTGTCCCTTTACCTGCGACTACAGGCTCGTCGTTTCTTCTTGCCACCCTTATCTGTAACAATACCAAGCCAATCGATTCCATTCCATCTCCTCAGTTCGACACACCATCGCTGCTCCCGGAATTGGTGCGTGTTATCCAGTCTACCTTGGGTCGGCTATTTTGCGCTCGTCAGTACTCTCGAGCACATACAACCTTCTGCATTATCCTTACAATTCCCGGGCCTAAACACTGGTGTATTACCTGGTCAAATCTTGCTTCCACTTGTCATACACCATGGGCCTCGCATCTGATGCTCTCTATTTTGCGCTCCATCCGAACCAGCTGCTACTGATTCTCCAATGGTGGGTCCGAGAACTATGATGCTATCGGCATCACATTATCAGCCAGCAAAGATTGCTGACCATCGTCCTCGTCTCTGGCAGGAGACTACGACACGGTCCGGTTCATCAGAGGATCGTGGAGCGTGAGTCTGTAACAGCTAAAGCCTGTTTCGAGTTTCTGCATAAGACCAGTCGCAGCTTTAGCCGCGTGGTCAAGGAGCTGCATCCTGAGCTCCTTATGCCCGTTTGTGTCTTCTACCTGATACTACGTGGCCTCGATACCATCGAGGATGATACTTCGATCCCCCTCAAGGAAAAGGAGCCACTCCTCCGAGAGTTCAAAGATCGCCTGGAGCAAGATGGTTGGACCTTTATCGGCAATCGACCGGAGGAGAAGGACCGCCAGCTGTTGGTGCAGTTTGACATCGTCATCGCCGAGTTCAGGAACATGAAGCCTGTCTACCAGGCCATTATCAAGGACATCACGAACCAAATGGGAAATGGCATGGCTGACTTTGCGCGAAAGGCAGATTCTGGCGACGCCGGCGTGAATACCGTCGCGGAGTTTGACCTGTATTGCTGGTATGTGGCTGGCGTGGTCGGTGAGGGTCTCACCCACCTCTTTGTCGAGGCCGGGTTGGGCGAGGCAAACTTGATCAAACATTCTCAGCTTTACAAGTCGATGGGCCTCGCGCTTCAGAAAAACAACATCATTCGCGATGTTCGTGAGGATCACGACGACGGTCGTCGCTTCTGGCCCAGGGAGATCTGGTCCAAGCATGTCGATAACTTTGAGGACCTGTTCAAACCCGAAAACCTCGAGTGTGCGCTGAACTGCAGCTCCGAGATGGTTTTGAATGCTCTGGGGCATGCGGAGGATTGCTTGTCGTATCTTGTCAACCTACGCGAGCAGAGCGTATTCAATTTCTGCGCCATTCCCCAATCCATGGCCATGGCCACTCTGGAGTTATGCTTCCGCAACCCGGACATCTTCGCGAAGAACGTCAAAATCACCAAGGGGGACGCTTTTCAGCTGATGGTCGAGTCCAGTCAGGATCTCAGGAAGGTTGGTGAGGTATTTTGTCGTTATGTCCACCGGATTCAACAAAAGAACGACCCCGCGGACCCCAATTTCTTGAAAATCACCGCTGTATGCCAACAGGTGGGTATTAGTCACATAGACTTTCTGGCATGTTCTTGAGCAAGGGGCTGACGCTACTTAGATTCAGGAGTTTGCTGAAACTCTGGCACTCCATTCTGGCGAATGTTCCCGGACCGAGACTGACGACACGCGGCTGGTCCAGCGACTGGTCTTCCTCAATGGACAGGTTCGGTCTGCGGCAGGACAAGCACTGACCCTGATGGTTGTCGTCGCCGCTTTGGTGTCGATAGCAGCCTGGCTCGTTGGGTCCCGTTCCGATGTTGCCTAAACCTCAAACTGATGTTTCTGGATACGGTGCCTGAATTGCAAGGTCAACATGGCACGGTCGCGATCATCACTAAGAGTAAACTGCGATGTAGACTATACTTGCTAGAAGCTTTTAAGAAAGGTGTCGGATTGGAAGTCCAATTCGGCCGCGAGTAGGGGCAGAGCATGGGCCACCTCGAGGGGGTATCTGACGGAAACTATATGTACCCACAACTACCTAAATGCAGTAGAGGGATCTCTCTTTTGTATATGGCGCAACGGTACAATTCCGAATTCTGTCAGTATCCCATTGACTGCTGCAAGACGCCAAAAAACGGGTGGTCCACAAAAGCGCCCATTTTTACCCCGCACTTCAATCGGTACAAGGCGAAACATCATTTACCCCTATGTTTTTTTACCTACTATCACTACCAAAACCATCATTTCAACCAATGTTACGATGTCTTCTAGTGATTCTGATGCTTCCGATGCCTCTGTAACTACCGATACCTCTATACGGAGCTGTATATTTGTTAAGCTCCTTCCCGAAGACCTTGAAGTCGGCTGTACTGCCGACTGCACCCCGGAGAAGTGCGATAATAGCACAGTCCGGCTCCATGAGCCTCCGGCTGAGCCTGGCTTGCCCGGCTCCTTTATACCCTTTGATATACCGGCCCGGGACCGGCAAATACGGGACTTACCGGAAACGCCGATTAACCTTTTCCTCCGATACGTTCCCCGGAGCCTTGTTGAGCAGTGGGTCCGGTGGACAAATGCAGCGCCGATATCTAAGGAGGGCCCTCAGCCTAGACACTCAAGAGTGTATAAGTGGAAAAAGACCTCTATAGAAGAGGTATACCTCTTCTTAGGAATCCGTATTTATATAGGGATCCATAAGGAGTATGAACTATCAAGATACTGGGCAACTCAGCAAGAGAAAGAGGACCCTATTCATCTATTTACCCGGTTTATATCCCGTGACCGTTACCAAAGACTATCCCGGCAGCTGCGGATATTCGATACTTCTGAGTTCCCTAGTCAGTCTAGCCATGGCCGGTGCCGACGCCGGCCCCAGGATAATTCAATACCGGATACGTATCGGAAGGTTAACGGGTGGTCGGCCCATATCCAGGATACCGGGGACTCCTTCTATACGGCCGGCTCTGACCTTACCGTTGACGAGGCTATGGTCCGATTCACAGGCCGGTCCCTTGAGACAACAACAATCCCGACTAAGCCGATCCCGACCGGCTTCAAGATATGGATTCTTGCCCAATCAGGCTACTGTCTCCGGTGGCTCTGGCATATCCACGGAAAGGGCCCGTACGGGCTAGTCCCACAGGCCCGGCCAGCGCCGGATGACGAGGCGGCAAAGCAGGCCCTTTTAACGCCGACGCAACGGGTTGTAACGACCCTAGTTGCCCTACTTCCGGCTGCAATCTACCACGTCTTTTTAGATAACCTCTTTTCTTCTGTCCGGCTCTTCCGGGCTCTCCGGAAGCAGCAAGTCGGAGCTTCTGGCACCTGCCGGAAAGATAGCGGCATAGATAAGATCCATATTGCCGAGAAAGCAACTGAAGGACAGGATATCCCTTGGGGCAAGATACATTATATCCCTACTTTAGATGGGGAGGTATAGTGTTATAGACTACCTTCTAAGGATATCTCTATACTAATCAGTTCTTCTAGGTTAACCAGTTCACCTGGAAAGAAAATGCTATTGTACTCTTCTTGACAACAGTCTTCCGGGAAGGCCAGGATATTATTCGGAGCCGGCGCCGGCCAACCGGAGATACTGCTGCAAAGCGGGCTACCCGGAAAGTCTTCGGCGCCGACGTCCGGAAGAACCTGCCAGTGCCGGCACCAATAGACGAGTATAACCATAAGATGAACGGCGTTGATGTTAGTGACCAGATGAGATCCTATTATCAATGGGGCCACCCTATCCGGCGAGGGGGCTGGCAGGCAATTGCTTGGGACTTCCTGCTAGACCTCGGCCTGGGCAAGCTAAAGATAAAAGGAATACCTCTATTCCTTGGCAACACCATACAAAGGGATCGAGAAAGGTTAATTCGCGGTGCTCTTATTGCAGCAGTAAAGGCGCATTATCTCGCCGAACTGCCTCATCCGAGATATCTGGAAATAGCCTTGCGCAGCCACGGCCTAGATACACAAGAAAGGGCTGCTTAGACTGCAATGTACCGCTTTGTATCAACAGAGATTGCTGGTACCTCTGGCATAACCAAGATAACTAGAGAATAGAAGTACCGGAAATCCTAGCTTATCATTGGATAGAGTATATGAAACCACAAGCCCTTATTAGCCGTACCCCGCATGGCGTCTTGCAGCAGTCAATGGGATACTTAGACCTCGACTACCCACCCAACCTCCGGTTGGAATCTCCCTTCTACTCCTTACGCAGAATCAGTCAATACAGAGATATTGATACTTCGTCACCCACAGGACCCTACGGTTCGAACCAACATCCCTGTGATAGGGATACCAACAAAAGGCAACTACCAAAAAGGCTCAATTGAAGAGGGCCTTAGCTTTCATTGTTGTGCACCTTTATTCTCCTTTACAAGTTCGGACACGGGCTTATCAGAAACTCAATCCTCGTATGAGACAGCTGCACCTACGCAGAAGAGCTACCCGCAACAACTCAGGGTCACGACAGGATCTTATCCACCACCTCAAGGTAGAATAAACCATGGTGAGGTTCAATCCTCTATTGAAATTCTGTAGTCCGTCGAGTAGGCTTGTTATCAACTCCAGCCTGGGATAGTCCATCCAATATTAGGCCATACAGATCGGAATGAGGTACACAATACGATTGACTGTTTAGTTTTGTCCACCCTGACATAGATCATACATAATAAGGTTGATTTCTTCGTCTGGTTGTTTGACGCGATGGAGCGGCGCATGCAGACGATTGTTTGAGAGTTGCTGGAAACTGTCGCCGACGTTGACGATGGGCATGTTTTCCAGAACCTCAACCACTTTCCACTCTCCGGTTAGGGGCTCGAGTACTTCGAGAAACGGCTCGTCATAGAATGTAATGGTTAGTAGATCCTCATCTAAATGAGAATCCATGAGTGATGTCCCAGCCGGTGTAGTTGCCAAACCCAGACACATGTTGCTCAGTCCAGGACCTTCGGCATTGTTAAAAGACGACGTTAAGACAGGAGGATCAAGGGACTCGCACAGTAGTGTCGACAGGTCTCTGAGAACGGTGTCCACAGACGAGGCCACGTTCTCGATTTTGGCTTCGACAGTCCGTAAATCCGCCGGCAAATCAAGTGTGCCCCGGATTTGCTCGCTGCGGGACAACTGTGAGACGGACAGGTTAATTTCGTTCACCCTGACAGACGGGCGTAGGAGCCGGAGTTCCCGGATAAGTTGATTCTGATGAGAAATGTCAAGTTGCCAACTAACTAACCTTCAGCCTTTGGACGCAAGTCTCGTCTGAACAATCGTACCTGCGGGGAATTGGTTAGTCTTTGCCCCCTTGGATCGGGTATTGATTGAAGAGGATGGACCCAAAACACACGAGGACGTACTCACCCATGGTTCTCCAGGTTGCTCGCGTACCCCAACTTCATTTTCGACTCTTGTGCAAAGAACCTGCGCTGGGCGTGGACAATGGGCTGCAGGTCTGCCAAGACCTTCTCCGTACTCGGACCTCGCAGATCCAAAAAGAAAACGCCAGCACTGCGAGATGCTCGGCCGAGCTTCTCTATCTCGCCATTGTCCCCGGCCTTTAGACGCTCGTAGTTGAGGACTTGTAGCCGCATGACGTTGGTCGTGCTCGTCTCGTCACCCCACCATCACGGCGAAGCGAGAGTGAGGTGGCAATGATGTTGCAAGGATGACAGCCTCTGAACGCCGCGCGGACTAAGCTTGTCCATACAGGGAGCAAAAACGTTGCGGACGTGGCCGCTCAGCGAATATATTGTCCAGCACGCTGACTAATAACTCTCGGGCACGACTTCTGGGGGTATGTCCGTGAGGACCGAGGCATTGAACCAGTCAGAGCCCAACAGTGCTTTGCAAATTGCGCCACATGTATGTAGTCACGCCGCCCTGCTACAAATGCAGGCAGCGCCGGTGGGCGGTTGCGGCAACGACCGACGGTGTGCGGGAACACCGTTTCCATGCTACCCTAACGGTGAACAACACGCTGGGAATAGGTGAGTCGACGGAGGGGTTTCTATACCAGGCGGGATGGCGTGGTCTTGAACGACTGGTCAACTATTACTCGTCTGCTCGACCAATGGTCGGACTGTGGTCAAGTACTTCGGTACTGCGGCCGCATGCTCGACGAAAGTTCTTTGCAGCAGGACCCATTAGCAGTATGGCAGCGACGCCGGCCAAGTCGGCGTAGGCGACGACGATGATAAGCCTGGGCCACTACACTTAAGCGGACAAATGATATACGTGTATTGAAGTGACGCAATATCAGTTGGAACGGAACTGATTTCTTCATAGGAAGGTGTTGCTATGGAGTCAGCTGTGGCACAGGCGCTGTCCGGGGTTCCACCTCTGTCAAATTATCCTTACAATCTTCAAACCCGGTATGGTCAGCACTTGATTGATGAATTTCATTGGGTGAGTGAGCTTGGGGGAGTGGGTGAGGTTTATGACAACACTTGCTTCATTTCGAGTCGCTCCGCTCCGTGTACTTTAAATATGGAGTTACACTCAGCTGGCAGGTGCTGGGGGGCCGCAACAAGAAGCCAGGGAAGTTTTAGAAACACACCTTTCATTTCGAGAATGGGTCCGCACCCCTGGTACGTCAAGTGAGCTAGCGGGGGGGGGGGGGGGAGGGGGGGGGTAGCATGATAACCGGAACCCTAGGCTTAGTGACTCCCGAACTCCACTCTTACTGTGGTGTATGCTTAAAGACGTAAACTTTTGTAGTGGAACCTCTGCTTCTTTGACAACCCATCAAGATGTTAAATGCAACGTCGTGTTGGAGCTACAAGTGCAAAAGGCCGGGGTGGGGAAACTACTTTTCTAATAACTAAGGTAATTGATGATTTCTCCATTCCTTATCTCCCGCACCCCACCCTAGATGGAACTTTTGAACCCCTGGGGCTTGTTGGACATTCGAGCCTCTGCATCTAGAGACATTTGGCCCTGTAGCTCCCTTGCCCCTTGTTATGGTCCCAGTTATGGGCTGGGCCCAGCTCATTCAACCGTAGGGGTGCCATAGTATTGAGTAGGTGCTCAGGAAGCTCAGCTAAGTAGCTGCGTAGGCGCCGCGTAGGCGCCACGTGGGCGGCGAGCAGCAGTAGAAAACCTTGCGCTTAGGAACACTTGGCCTTTCCCACTAGGCCATCGTCAACATCCAATTACTCAACACCGACTGCATGTTATGAGCCGAAACCCAAAGGGTCCTCAGGGATGTGGCGCCCCGCGGCGCCGTGCCCCTGACTTCTGTTGGTCATGCCTGGGGCATCCCTCTTTGTACACGGAGAGGCCAGACTGGGTGATAGGGCCCGTATGGATCCACGCTGTGGGTTGGTGATTGACCAGCCCAAGGAAGCCCGGGAGAGGCCGCGGAAGAGATCGAGTGGTATCTATGGTCAATCCGGAGCTATAGAAAAAAAAAAAAAAAAAAGAGAACAGACCGATGTACTGCAGGGTACCGGCCGAGAACAGGTCAGCCACAGTAGTGATGGTCTCGAATTATTGAGAGACTAAGGTCAGATATAACTGCTACTGAGAAAAGTGATAACGTCCGACATCCACTTGTGGGCACCACTCACATTTGGGCACCGCAAAAATGGCATTGCATTTTTCGATGCATCAACTTCGCCTTATTATTCCGCCACTTCTCATGCAACTACAATACAACTTCCATCGTCACCAGGGTCTTCAGGCTCGCTGGAATGATCGGCTAGATTCATCTAAGCTATTGTCAATTCCCCCCGCCTCGAGCTAAGCTTGTCGTATGGCCTCAAAATTGGCAAACTTTGAATTGGGGCTCATCTTTACCTTCCTCCTCTTCTTCACCCTGTTGGCCTCTGCTTCTGCTTCCAATGCCTTGATCCTTCGCTGAGCTACTGCCAGTTGGTAGGCCTACTCGTTAAAGCCCTTCTGGACCTTGCGAAACAATAGACGTTGAGTACTGATATTATTGTCTAGCTAGCTGAATAAGCTGAGTCGATCCTGAAGGTCATCCCTCCTCCTGGGAGTTGACCATGGCACTGCTGATGACTCTGTTGCCCATTTCTCGCTAGCACTACCCCCAGCAAGCTGATTCGTCTGCTTGGCTGGGGTTGCTGTATTCTCAAGCAGCAAGGGGCTCATGAGGGGTCTAGCTATATTGACTGGCCATAGACCAGTCCACTACCAACCACTGACGATGTTTTTACTCGTCAGGCCAGCCTGACGAGCAAGGTGATAGCAGAGGAGGAATTTCCTCTTACCAGTAACGGTACTACAGTCACATTGGCTATGATACCCGAGTCAATTCTTGTATGCTGTCTTGAGTTGCCCAAAGTGTTGGTATACACGTCAGCAGGGCAACCGTACGGTTGGAACGAAGTGTCAATAATGGTCTATTATTGCTGCGTCTTGAGGTGGAAGGAGGAGGTTGTGGGCAGAGCCCACGGCCTCTCAGAAGTGGTATGTAAGGGGTCGTTTGTAAGTGCCCATACCGCCTTCCAGATCCACCTTTTCTGCCGACTGCTCAGAGATCCAACACAAAGACCGACCGATCGAGAGGTTGAAGCACGTGGGAAGTATGTGGTGGTAGGAATAGCAAGTGTATGTGACTATTAAAGCAAAGATGCATAAACGCTGTTGTCGCGTGGGTACCATGACCGTCCAGGATGAATAACCTCCTCTTCTGGGTTCCTCTGGGCAGTCGATGGGATGAACACCTTCTCTAGCCACTCAACAGCCGTAGAGTCTGACGTCCACCCATTTTCTGTTGCTGGGAACTTTCACGACTCATATGTAGTTAACTTGAGAGGAAACCACTGTTGTTGGACACTCTTCACCTTACAGATCACGAGTGGAGGTAGTGCCCTGCCTGTTGTAGAGATACACTCGATGAGAGATGTATAAGCACGTGACCCAGGCTGTTTCTTTGGAACAGAGCGAGTCTCCGCTGGTCCCAGAACTAGTCCATTGGATCCTATGCCCTGTCTCATCCACATTGTATTGGTTGACTGCTTTGATCGCCTTGATCTCAGGTATGGCGAGGTATCTGAACCAGTGAACCATGGCCTGGTCGTATTAGCTGAGGCTCCATTGGCACGCTGGGAATCGATCGCTCTGCTTCTCTGGACCTTGATTGATGGATTGATCCTTGAAAATGATTGAACCCGGCTCTTCCCAAGAGGTTGGGAGCCTCGGATTCGATGCTGAAGAGTTGACCGTGGGACAATCCATCCTCGTGATGCTGTTTTGATAGTGTCGGAATGGAATATCGCTAGCGCGGTTCGGCCGGTCGTGCCGATTCGGATCCGGGATAGCTACGGCCGAAAGGGAGGATCTCAACCCTGATATCAACCCCACCTCGGCCACCAGCCCCTAGATAGCTTTTCCCCCTCTTCACGCAGAATAAGGATAATAACAACAACAGTATTATCCCCTCCGTCACCCATGTTACCGTATACGGTATATCGAATCCCCTGTGATTCCAACAGATAGGTTGACCGTTCGCGATGACCTCAAGAGCCTGGTTAATGTCGTCTTCGGTTTATTGAATCATGTAAGACCAAAGAAGCTCTATAAGAAGTTTCGTAGCGAGTGAGGTAATATTGGTTAAGAGATGTAAAGTTGACGGTGAGGGGTAGTCATGGTGGTGAGGCATTTTTGGGGTGCCCAAATGTGGGTGTCGGACGTTAATACCTACGTACCTAACTTTGACGGGTGCTTGGCTCCAGTCCTTGCCGTCTGCAGGTATCTATGCGAGGAGGTTAAAAGAAACCCCCTTTCCCCTGGTCAGCTGTATTTCCCTTCGATGGCGTGGCAAAAGGGTCACGGGGCGGTGCCTGGCCCCCTAGTTCACCGGCCGCCGAGTCGATCTTGATAATTCCAGCCAGCAGCATAAACTTAGGACAACTTCAAGGGCAGTCAGAAGGAAAAGCACCTTTCTTAGTACAGAATCCGTGGATGTACCCAGCGACATAAGCTTTCTTCCCGTGCTTCCGGAACTGCGTCGTCTTATTGCAGTAGTGCTCAAAATTCTTCTTCAAATGCGTCCTACACTTAGGGGGCATAGCGTAAATGCAACTAGTTGGCGTACCAGCCGGTCTTCGAGGCGATCACTACATACAGTGGCCGCGTTAGTGACATGTTGAATAATATGATCAATATTAAGCTGGAAGCACACCAGGTTGCATCTGGGACAAAATCTGCATGTAATGAACTCATAGAAGAGTTCCGCAAAGAAATTGGTCCCATCCAGCATGTTTTCCACGACCACTGCCAAGTTCTTCCCCGAAGAGATCCAACTTTACTTCAAGCATTTGATAGCTGTTAGTAAGTCATCGATATCCGGCAAGGTCCAATCTCAGTCTACTTCGACTCCCTGTGGCGGCGTCGGCGGTGCCACCCGCAGCTGACTACGAGGCCATCGCAGGCGTGTATAAGCTCCGAAAGGCCCTGCTAAGGTGCTGTTAAGGATTGGGTGGCGGCGCAGTGAGGGCATTAAAGTTTGCACGATCCATCTGGAACAGAAGAGGTTTTCTTCCAGAGGTAAGTTTGATGTATTGATGGCAAGATAATTCATAACTACTCGATATAGACAGATCAGCGGTTGTGCTTTTGGCCCTATTTGTGCCATGGGGACATACAGTTAATACATTAGTGGTCCAGCCTATGGAAAGAGCTCCCAGCGAGCTTCTTCGGCGTTTAACAACATCGTTAACAATTGACATCAAGCTCTTACATAAGAGCGCAGAGGAAGCGAAGAAGGATGCAGCTCTATGGGCAGTTTGGATTGAAGTTGGCGAAAGATTGAGTTTAAGGAGCTTAGGAGCGTTTTGCTCCTGGCATGGCGTGGCAGTCAGACAAGTTAGACTTTCGGTACACTTTCCACGACGCTATTGCTAGCTTGCGCAATGGGTAGTGTGTAATCAAAGACTCCCCGAGTCTCCAAAGACTACTCGATTCGCTGGATGAGTGTGAATTTGCCAGTACATGTACCGAGTGTAACATCAATGATGGAAGTGCGAGACCCGAAAACTTTCTCAATAGCATACACCACTCATCTTGTCGAAGCAAGACCTGAATGCCGCCAAAGTGGCCCAGGACCAGCTCCGTAGAGAAAGGATGCTAGCCATCGAGGGCGACAAAGTCACCAGAGCACCCGTCTATGCCGGCGAAGAGACGGGTTTCGGTGAAGACGCGACCGGTTCTCTGTTGTGGGCAGTTATATGTCTTATTGGGAGCGTCCTTTAACAAACATTTCACTGGACTGACTGTGTATAGTTAGACATCGGTGTAGTGAGGCTTCACATATCACTAGAATGACACTGTGAGTGCCCACCGACTGAGATGAACCCTGTTTGTTTGTGTCTTCTTTCCCTTGCATCAGAGCGTTCTCGCCTTGTCGAGAGCCAAATATCAATTCCCATGATGAACTACATAGCGACTTGGTTCCAGATCGGAAGCGCTCTATGAGTGCTAATCGAATGTAATCTCCCAGACTTAAGAATGACTGGCTTCGAATGATAGTCATGGCGTTGGCCTCAACACCAAATTTCTGGTTGACCCAGTTCCGAAGTTCCATTGCAACAAGAGAGTCCACACCAACAGCGTCAGGAGAGTATTCGACTTTGATGCTGTCCTTTTCCTTGATCAGAAAGGTTGCCATGGCCAGTGTAATTGCTCTGGCAATGATGGAGGTAGTGCCTTCCTCTTCCAGGACGACCGGTCGTGTAGCAGCCGACCGCAGAAGGGTTTCGATGCTGTTTTCCTCAGAGGATGCCTCCTCAAAGGCCTCGGCAGAATCTTCGACGTTGTGGTAGACGCTCGCACGAGGGTCTCGCTTCCAGACGACGTGGTTATAAGGAGACGAGATGGGTAGCGTCGTGAGGAAGCCAAGGATTATCTGACCGGGATCAATGAAACAAGAATCGCCGAGTGCTTCCATGCGCTGTGGCTTCGATCTGCGGATGGCGAGGTTCAAGGCGTCAAGGAGGTCCCATTCCTTCAAGATGTGCATCCCGGACTTCTGGAAAATGTCCAGGGTGTCCTGGTGTTTCGAGACGAATCCAACCTCCCCCATCACGCCGATATCAATTACGCACGCGGCCAGGTTGTTGCCACGTCGGTACTGCACAAATGCGTCGAGGAACGTGTTCGCGGCAGCGTAGTTGGCTTCGCCCCATTGCCCGACGATGCCACTATACGAAGAACACAGGATGAAAAAGTCCAAGTCAGAGGGTAATGCATTGTGCAGATTCCACGTTCCCTGTACCTTGGGAAGCACAGCCGTCGTCCAGTCTGCGAAACTCATCTGGCTGAGTGAAACATCCTGCAAATGATGGGGAGGATTAATAGTCATACTTCGAGAAAGTAATGAAGTAGGAGAGAAAGAAAAATTGACGGAGCGAAGGGGGGGCACGGTGTTTGTTACCTTCAAAACCATGGCTAAATTGATGACGCCGGCGATCGGCCGTGCCGCTGTCTGGACAGCCCTCTCCACATCTTTGACGTTGCAGACACTTCCTGCTACCAGCTGAGACTCGCAACCCTGGGAGGCTAGCTCCTCCAGGAAGTCTCGAAGGCCAGGGCCGGCTTTGGCGGATCGTGACAGGAAGATGAGGTGACGGGCGCCCTGCTCAACCATCCAGGTAGAAACAGCCCTACCCAGGCCCCCAAGACCGCCTATCAGCAGATAGCTGCGATCGGGGCGCAAAACGGGCGCAGGCTTGATCCTGGTGCTTTGTATAGCACTGTGATCATACGGCATTCTGATAATGATTTTGCCAATGTGACGCCCAGGCTTCATGAACTTAAAAGCGTCCTGCACCTCTCCAGCCTCAAAAGTCTCGGCTATGACAATAGGCCGAAATAAACCCGACCGAATCCAGCTCACACAGCGTTGTAAGGCCCTAGACAGATGTGAATATGTTGGAGACGATGTGCCTAGGTTCCAGCTTCGGGATTACTTACTCGGCAGCTTGCTCGGGATGAGTGTGGAAGATCTGCCATAAGTCAAAGCCAACAAAGGTACGATTGGCCTCGAAAAGCTCCATGGAAAGCTTCGATCGTCGGCGGAAGTCGCGTTTTCCAATCTCAAGTATGGTCCCGAAGTCCGCCACGCACTTCCAAGATCGCGCGAAGGAGATCTCCAGACAGAGAATTGAGCACAACATCTACGCCTCTGTTGCCGGTTGCACTCATGACATCGCCTAAGAACGACGCGTCACGAGAACTAAAAATATGCGAGCCTGGGATGTTGTGATTCTCGACAAGATACTGAACCTTGTCCTCGCTCCCAACGGTGCAATATATCTTTGTTGATGTTAGAAGATGAGAGACAGGAGGTGGGAGACTTGATCGGAAAGTATAAAACACGCAGAACACGGGAGAAAGTTGAACAAGTAAAAGAAGAATGGAAGGAAGAAAGGGAAGAGAAAAGGGAGCTGATGGGGGATGAATACGGACCTCGGCACCAATCATCTGCGCAATTTGAATGGCTGCTAAGCCGACACCACCGCAGGCGGAATGAATGAGAATCGTCTACCGTTCAAGCAACATCAAAGAGTTAGCGGAGCTCGGCCTTTTGAGAGAAAAGTTGGTAGTGTGGCCTTACCTGTCCCTGTTTCAGGCCCACTCTATCAACAAGCGCCATCATCGCGGTTGCGTAAACAGAGGGTAATGCAGCTCCTTGCTCGGGGGTTATGGAGTCGTCGATGCGGACACACGAATTTTGGGGCAGCACTATGTGTGATGCGAAGCACCCGCTTGAGAGGTGAATTACCCTGTCTCCAATGGAGTAATCGTGAACTCCGGGGCCGATGCCTGCGATCACACCGCAAGCCTCCGTACCAATACCCCGCGTACTATGCTCGAGAACACCGAGGGAAATCAGGACATCCTGTAACGGGCGTCAGTATGGCGCGGACTTTCGAGAGTGACAGGGGGTAGAAAAACCCTGAAGTTCAAGCCTATGGCCTCAGTTCTCACCAGCACCTCGCCTGAGCCCGGATGCTGGGGTTTCTTGTCGCTCCATAGCATGGTATTCAATAGCCCCGGTGTCTTGAGGGTCAACTGCTTCCACGAATGCTCCTCGTCGGAACAGCCATTTGCGAAAGCATCCAACATTGTCTGCCAGTGAAGCCGAGGAACGAGCACCTTCCCGTCAACAATCGCGTACTCCCAGTCCGGGTCCATTGATTCGGAATATGACTGGCTTGACCGAGCCCGCACAAGAAGCCTTGCGAGAAGATCGGTCGCGGTAGATGTCAGAGTCCTGTCGTCTATCTCGACTGTGAATAACTTGGCCGAGAGCTCACTTCGAGCTGTTCTAGCGAGTCCCAGTATCATAGTACTTCTAGGGTCTTGGCAGCCAACTTGCGACGATGGCGTGGCCCAGATCATCCTCCCTTCAAGTGCTTGAAGATATCCAATGAGCGTATTGAACGTTTTCTTCGAGAATTGGTGTACCATGGGCTCTTCCAAGTCAAGTACGGATATCAAGTCCTGCTGACTGATCAAGGCCTCGCCAAAGACGCAAATGTCGGCTGCTATGCCCAGTCGCTCGAGACTCTTCTTTGTCTCCTGGACATAAGGCCCCTGGGGCTTATAGCACATCACGGTCACCCTCGAGGGCTTGTTATCGCTGAGGGCGGGCGCTGCGATGATGCCCGCGCTCGAGTGGTACGGGGCAATTCCATCGAGGTGAATAGCATCTGGTTCCTTGAACCCCGCGGCGATCAGCTCCTTTGCCCATCGGTCTGGCGATACGTACGGTTCGCTGGCGCGACCGTCTTGCATTCCAAGCCACCAGCCGGGGAGAAAGCCCTAGGAGATGGCGTCAAGTTAGCGTGGAGAACAAGGTTAGACCAGCCGAAAGATCCGACTCAGGTTGGTGCTGCTGGCCTTGGCTTACCATGACGTAGTTGATGAATTTGGCATCTGCTTCTACTGTTAGCACGTCTCGAGAACGTGTTGCTCGAAGCACGGATTGTACTCGCCTGGGCAGAGCTCTTGCAAGAATAACCGGCCTGCAGGGTTGAGGAGGCTTCTGAGATGACCGAGAGTAACCTGTAGGCTTGGCGTAGCATGAACGACCTTGGGGACATTGACAGTCAGTAGAGGCTTCGGACTCGTGTCTGCATGTGTCGCAAAAAGGGAGTAGGGAGAGGGGGAGCTATGCCCACATTTGTTCCTATAATGAGGTCGTAGTTGCCCAGCTCGAATCCCTGCTGGACAGGATCCTGGCTTATGTCAAGTACGGCGTACTGCATGTTCGGGGCGCCGGCGAAGCGCTCCTTGGCAGCAGGCATGAAGCCGCTGGAGATGTCGGTGTAGGTGTAGCTGCCATACAAGCGCTCTTCGTACGGCGACCTAAGCGCCTGCAGCACTTTGGCAGTTGTCCCGCCGGTGCCGGCACCGACCTCAAGGATCCTCATTCGAGGGTTCGTATGTGCGACCGCCCGGATCAGCTGCGAGTAGTCGAGAACGTCGACGACGTTATAGAACTGAGTAAGCACGCCGTCCTCGAGGAGGACATGCAGTGGGTTGGTCTCGCCGTTGAAGATACTGTCGGCAGCCTTGAACAAGCGGTAGATCGCCTCGGAGAACGGTGCGAATTCGGACGCCGATACTCGTGCCGCAAGCTCTTCTATTCTCTTGAGTCTCTGCTCACTGTCCCACGCCCAGAGTCGAAGCTCCTTAGCGACGAACGGGTTGGACCCAGTCCTGTATTGGTCGATATGGTCTTGTGCCCACGTCAGAAATTTCAAAAGATGGGGTGGTGCCTCGCCGGACGGCTTGATTGATTCCCGGTGATCAATGATATAGAGGAGCATGAGCTCCTCCAGTAGCGCCCACTCCTCCGGGGAGCCCGTCCTGGGACGCATGGTGTCGTCCAGCTGGACAAAGTCGACGTGAGGTCTCCACTCCAACCGTGTAACGAGGCGGGCGTCTTCGCCTGCGGCGTCGCTGCTTGCGAGCGCCGTCGTCCTGAGGCCCTTCAGGCGGACGGCCGTCTGTCCGCCGGTTGTGTGGGTTGTCAGGTCCCCGGCGAACGACCCGCGCTCTAGCCTGTTGACAGTCGCGATTGCGCGCAGGTCATCGCCGGTGGTTGGTACGATAGTTATTTCCTCGATAAAGGTTGGCACGGCAATGTTTCCATAGTCCCTACCCAGGCCTCGATAGGCCGCGACCGTGAAAAGGTGGAAGCACTGGTCTATGATGGCGGGATGGATTGCGTACCCCTTAGCCTTGGCCGTCTTTTGCGTCGAGATAGTTGCGACTGCTCTCATGTCTTCTGTTGCGGCTGAGATCTTACGGAGTCCTCGGAACAGACCGGTGTAGTTGAAGCCGACGCGGTTAAATACGACGTACCAGTCACTTTCGTCCACTTTGCGAGGCAGTTGAATGCTCGGTTCGGGTGCGTCGAGAGCCAGTGTGACAGACTCATCCCTCAACAGCCTCGCCTCGCCGGCGCAGTGTCTTACCCACCGTGTGCCGTCAAACGAGCTGATGCTGAACGAATGGCAGGTGGCCTCGTCGGTTGATTCCGCGGTGGTTGGGGTGAGACTTGTCACGAGCTCCGCCACAGTACCGTAGGTGAGGACCAGACCGGCCGTCATGGTGACGTTGCTGAGGCTGAAGTTCCGTTCACCGCCGTCCAACTGTCGGATGGCCTCGCCGACCATGCAGATATAGCCTGCGCCGGGGAACACGACTTGCCCATTAAAGACATGACCCGACAGCCAACGAACGTCCTCCAAAGCGAGCTTGTTTCTCCAGCATGGCTCGCTGGCAACCTCGGCAACCCGGGACCCAAGCAGTTCGTGATGGGCAAATTTGCGGAATCTCCAATCTCGTGCCACGCGAGGCTCTGCCCAATAGACGTTCTCGTGTGTCCATGAGTATCGCGGAAGGTTCGCCACCTGCCGGCCTCCAGTACAGATGGCAGTAATGTACATGGCCACGTTCTGCTGGTAGAGCTTTCCTGCCGAGTGAAGGAGACTTTCCTCGCAGTCCTTGTCCCTCAGGAGGGTTGCCACGTGCACGTCCTCCATCCGATCCAAGTCTCTCAGTATCTGGCCCACTGGTCCCTTAAGTGCCGGGTGAGGTCCAACCTCGATAATGACGACCCGCCCGTCTTGGTCGCCCAGCGCCGCTCGGAGGGCGGTGTTGAAGAGAACGGGGTTTTCCATGTTCTGCCGCCAATACGCCGGCCCGAGACATCCGTCGCCGGTAAGCCTCCCCCCTGTAACGGACGAGTAGAACGGTATCGCGGGAGACAGGGCCCGCACGACGGGCAGTAAATGCTCCTCATACAGAGGCCCATACTCGAGCATATGATCTATTCCATCCCGTCAGCGCGTCTCGACTTTTCATTATCCAGTCGGCTTAGGACGGGCCAGGGCCGTCATCGACTTACGTGAGTGAAATGCCTTCTCGACCCGCAGGAGGCGTGCCAGGACGCCAGGTCGCTTCTCCTTGACGTTTCTCACGACCTTCTCAACCAGATCGGCATCTCCGGACACGGTCACGCTGGATTGGCTGTTTTCGCAAGCAACGACGACGCCCGGCTCCATGTATTGTCTCACCTCAAGCGTCCCGAGGCCGATCGCTGCCATCGAGCCACGTCTTTCGGACGCCTTACCGCTGCTGTAGCCTCGGAAAGTGGCAGCGACAATCGCTGCCTCGGCTGTTATCGCCCCGCTGGCGTACGCCGCGGCCATCTCGCCGGAGGAGTGTCCGACCACGAAGTCCAACTTCACATTCCAGGACTTCAAGATGTCGATCAGGCCGATTTGCACGGCAATGGACAGTGGATGGCCCAATTCCGCCATGTGCACGCAGCTCCCACCAACTGCCTTGCGTAGTTCCTCTGCATCGTTACATTAGTTACAGTAGACTTGATGGACGGTGGCTGATGGACGCCCAGCCTGCCTACTCGCTCACTTACCCTCAATGGTCCAACTAGGAGGCTCCGATATTTGCCGCAGATGCTTGTCTAGTTTCTTGATGGTTCTTTGAAACACTGCATTGCAGTCAAGAAGCCCTACGCCCATCTGTGGCCATTGGGCGCCTTGGCCAGTGAAGATCCAGCCAACACGCGGGGACGGCTTGACGGCTTCCGGTACTGATGTCACCAAGGTGGCGGAAGCGTGTCCGAGCACCGCATATGCCCGATGGCTTTTGTGGTCGCGTCGGTTGGCCAAGGTGAATGCCACATCCTCCAATGAAGCTCTAGATCCCAGAAGGTACTGCCTATACGCTTCGATGTATGCCTCAAGTGACGCTTGACTGTAGGCCGAGAAGAGTAGGGCGTGATGCTGTTTTACGGTTACATCACCATCAATAGTGTTAGGAGAGTTATGGATGTCGCTTCCGTTGCCGTTGCAGCCGGAAGCGCCGTCAGGGGTTCGGTTGCACATGCCATACTGATGCAGGGATTCGACGACGACCTTGGCTCGAGCTATTAGAGTGGCATCCCCAGCAGACGCTTGTGCTTACTTTCACTCACATGGGCATTAACACCACCTATGCCAAAGGAGTTCACGCTGACTCTTTCGGCTCGGTCATTGGGCCAAGCTTCGGTGTCGACGGGTACGTGGAGTTTGCACTCTGGAAAGGGACTGCATGAGAGAAAGAGTCTAAGCACAAGTTCGCGCGTTTCCCGGGGAGATCCCACTTACTTGTAGGGTTAGGAGTTTTAAATAGGATGTTTGGGGGCACCAGACGATGCTCGATGGCTAGAATCGCCTTGATGAGGCTGGTGAGGCCTGCGGCGCCCTCGGAGTGTCCAACATTGGGCTTGACCTAACAGCATGAGGAATTAGCTATAGGGCCTAGAGGGGCTATCATCAGAGGCGGCGTGGGAGGGGGGGCCTTTTATCTACCGATGTGATGGTGACGCCGTCTTTCCCGAAACACTTGGCCACCGCGGCGGTTTCGATACGGTCACCGACGGCGGTGCCGGTGCCGTGACATTCGACTACTGCGGTCTCGGACAGATCCGAAATGCCGGCCTGCTCGTAAACATGACGTATCAGCGCCTCTTGAGCCGTGGGGCTGGGCGTCAGCATGCCGTGCGTTCGGCCGTCGCAGTTAACACCGGTCCCACGTATGACCGCTCGGACGGTATCCCCATCGCGGAGTGCTTGGCTCAGTTTCTTGACGTAGATGGCATTTACGGCCTCGCCGCGTCCGTACCCGTCCGCGGAGGCATCAAAGGTCTTGCATGTTCCCGATGGCGACAGGACACCTTGGTCGCTCAGAGCAAGCATCATTGCCGGCGAAAAGATCAAGCTCGCGCCACAAACCAGGGCCCCATCGCAATCGCCGTTTCTGATGGCCTGACACGCCATGTCGAGGCCCACCAACGACGAAGAGCAGCCGGTCTTGACGGTCATGCTATAAAGAGCGGGTTTGTCAGTCGATAGTCTTTGGGTTGCACGTGATGAAGATCAGGGGACATCACATATCGCGTACCTTGGCCCATGCAGGTCAAACTCGTAGGAGACCCGGTTCCCGAGCACAAAGTCCTCGTTCGAGGTAGCTCGATAACCTCCTCTGTGCAGTGTTTCTTTGGCGTTGAGGTCCTGCCAGTCGCCTCCGAAGACGCCGACATAGCATCCAATGTTGGTACCGCGCCAGGAGGTCGCCCCGGCCTCCTCCATGCACTCAAAGGCCACCTGCAACAGCTGCCTCTGTTGCGGGTCGAGTCGTTCCACTTCCGTCCCGGACGAAGAGAAGAAAGATGTATCAAAATGCACGATGATCTGTCTCCAACAAATTACTTGACAAGAGAATTTTGTAAATTCGAACACTGACAAACAATGAAATGTAGGTAGTCGACGACGTGAGACCAAGTATGCGAGCGGGTTATCTACCAATCCGCAACCTATCCAGCAGCGTCTTTGCCGGACTGTTAGCATTAAACAACCATAACAGGCCCAACTCGTGATCCCGGCCAAGTTGACTTGGTCAAGCGTCCCTTGGATTTCGTCGGAGTCGTTGAATTCTAGCCCCACCCTAGGCACCACACTATTGAGCTCCTCACCCCTCTCCCCCCCGGTAAACGCCATCTTACCGAATCTGTACTATGCAGTACTGCGTAGATGCATCGGCTCGAATGTCCAACAAGCCACAGGGGTTCAAAAGTTCTATCTAGGGTGGGGTGCGGGAGATAAGGACATAGAGAAATCATCAATTAACTAACTTATAGGATTACTATATTACTTATATTATTTCAGGCTTTTAATAAGTATATAGCTATCTAATTAACCTATTAAAGTGTATTGTAGCGCTGTTTGTTTTTGGATTCAAAAAATTCTTTCTCGCTGTTAATGTTTTTTTTATAGGACATTTGTATGCAGGAAGGACACGGAAACAGAAGGCGTCACCTTGAAACGGAAGAACTATGGAACAGGTCAGGTGATGATAAGATAAGAACTGAGCGGCTAGGTGGAGCACTGAGTGCTCAGTTGCCAAGAGTCGATCCTGAACTTCTGAACACATACCTCGAAAGGTACCCACTGTTAGTAATTGTTAAGGTTATAGAGGGCTACGGCCCACTGCACTATCATCTCTTAACATCAGCCCATACGAGCTGAATTCTACGACTATAGCGGTCTTCCTAGATAGGGCCATCGATTACGGTTCACGGGGACGCCGGTATATCTCGGCGGTCGGGACGAGTCCGGAAGCCGACTGCAAAGGTCAGAGTGGTTGAGCAGGTCAACTACTAGGACAACTCTGAGCTTAAAGACGAGATTAACAAGCTTTCGAATCTTGTCCAGGACCTCCTACGTTGGGACACCGAGAGGGAACAGTTTTTGAAAGACTGTTTGACGAAGATCGAATCCTTGGAGAGAGAGCTTCAGGAGGAGAAACAGCGTTCAAACCGGCATCAACGTGGTCTAGCAAGGTCTATATACGCTATTAGCACAGGGCCTAGCGAGACTGACCTGAGTTCCCAGGGGTATCCCTCGCACATAACCCAGAACCAGCCGCCCCCAGTCCGTTTATATGCGGCGGTGGCGAGCCAGCTACTATCCAGAAGATAGGATGAACCAACGCTAGCCAAACAAGCCGCAAAACAAGCTACAAACCGGGCGGCTTTAAAAGATCTACGCGTCTTTATACGTTTATCGCCTAAAAGCCCGCTTCGGAACGAGAAAGCTTACGATATATACATCTTCGTTCGGGAAAGGCTAAGTCCCCAAGCCCGAGAAGCCCTCAAGGGGATCGACCATATTAAGACAGGATTAGTACTCCTACCTTCGTTAATAGATAGTATAAAAGTCCTGCTAGAGAATAGAGAATAGATCGCTACCCTTCTCTAAGCATAAGCGATCGAGTAACGCAATACCTGGATCCGAGCCTATATCGTAAACGTCCTTTACACTAGGTATTGTCTGGTAACCAATACTGAGCTGGAAATCATGACCGAGGAGCTCCTTGAAGAGATCCAGGTCTCGACGAAACTCAAACCTAAAAAAGCATACTTCTCTAGGAAGGACGAAGTCGAAAGGCTAGGCACGGTGATAGCCTAGTTCAAGGCGGAAGCCGTAAGGTAATTACTAAGACGCCTCCGTTTAATAGGGGCCAGCGTTTTTATAAACCTATAGTTCCTAAAGGAGAAGAGGTCTCCTTAATATCTCCGCTACGGCGGTTTTTATAGCGAACGAACGTATACTAGAAGGAAGAGATGCCTTAAGTGTAGCTCTCCTTCCTATACAACTGATTAACACCGGGTACCCTGCGGCGGCACTAAGGGTCACGATGGCTGCGACTGCCCCTTTAAATGCCCATTATGTAACGGGCCTTACGCCGCCTTCGATGCGACTTGCCCTATCCAACCCAAAGTGGTGAAGGGGGTAGTCTAGAGGAGGGATAAGGCTTAGCTACGGGCCATCCGAGCTGAGGGAGAAAGATTATAGAGAAGTACGACCTAGTAATCGCATCGATATTCCCGTAAAGAAGAATAAACGATAGACTATACCCCGGCGAATAAGACAAAAAAAAATTATAGCCCTCTAAAACCCTATACGTTAACTAAATTATATAAGTAAATATGGGCAGGCGGGCATCTGCCTACGAAATAGTACTAAACCTAGCTTACGTAGCCTAGATCGATATACTCTTAATATAAGAGCCGTCTATCCGTTCGGAGGAGAGGAGGCTTATTGTTACGAGCTGGACAAGGCAACCAACCGTAACACAATGATGACTCCACCCTGCGTAGAGGGGTTGTGGGTTCAATTCCCGCACGCTGCGTCGATAGTGTGATTGTGCCTCCCACACTATGTAGGGCGTCCCGACCGTAGGCAGTACGTGTAGGACTGGTTACCCCGCACCTCTGCTGGAGTTTCCCTGCTTATACCCGAAATGTCCGATTGGTCCTCGGCATAGGGACATGCCTCTTGGAGGGGAGATGTGGTGTTACGCCCGCCGCAACTTGTCACTGTGGGCGCGTAGCTATATAATGCAGAACAAGGGACAATGATGCCGGAGTCATCATTATCGAAGCTTTTGCTTTGTGCCACAGTTGGTTGCCTTGTCCAGCTCGTAACACTTATAAGACACCACCCAGGTTTTAAGACTTTTACCCTGATAGATAACTAGACCGAAGACCGTCCCAGGGTACTTACCTACCTCCGTAGAGGAACTAGGGTACGAGGCGTATAAATACGGCCTCTACCCGATCTATCTATAGACCTGCTCTTCTTATAACTCCTCTTAAGAACGAAGGAGGTCCTTATAATTATTAACGTATATAACGCCCCTCGTAGCTCTCTGCGATCTGGCCAGGCTCTCAAGAACATCCTAGCGGCCTAGCAACCCAAACCTAAGGATCGAGTACTAATTGCGGGGGATTTTAACTTATACTATTAGACGTAGTAGCCCGAGGCCACGAGTTCCCCAGACGCTGAAAACCTAGTAGAATGGGCAGAAGCCGCTAGCCTTGTCCTAATATTACCTATAGGTGAACCTATGTATAAAGGCGGCAACACCCTAGATTTATGCTGGGCGTCCAGTAACCTCCATGGGGCTTCTACTAGCATAGAAACATCACTATACACGATATCAGACTACGAATCTCTACTTACCCGGGTCCCCTTGGCCCTGATCGATTCACCCAGCCAGACCCCGGGAAGGTTTCGGCTCGATACGATGGACGAGGAGCTTTTCCTCGGCATCATTAAACGTAACTTATAACCTATGCGCCGCACTACAAGCAACATCCAAGACCCATAGTCTTTAGATCTCCTAGCACAACAGCTTACGGACTGTCTTATTAAAGCACTTACGGCTTCCATAAAGCGCACGCTCGGGAAAGGTATAGGGAGACCATACTGGAGCGAAAGCTGTATATATAAACACTGATCCTATGCGAGTAAGCGAGCGATGTTAGTAAGACTCTGCGTAGCCGGAGTGAACTATTAATGGGAAGAAGAGGAGGTCGAAGCTCTAAAACAGGACTTCCTCTACGAGTTTAAACGCTCCAAGGATGCCTTTTGGAAAGATAAGATCTCCTCAGCCTCCTTAAGTAAAGATATATTTGAAATGGTCGGTTAGTACAAAGCCATAGGATCCTTTCAGACCCCGCTACTCCGAGATGTAGATAACTAAGACACGCGTGTCTTATAACCAAAAAAGAAGCGCGACTTATTTACCCGCGTCCTCCTTAGAAACGCTGCAATCTCCGAGGACATACTAATAGAAAGCCTAGTCTTATAAAGGTAAGCTACGCTTCCTTTCCCATAGGTTACGAAGGACGAGGTACGGTCTTCGGTTCTCACCGCAGGAAACACGATTCCTGGGACCGACGGAATCACTATAACTACTTTGAAAATAGCATGGTGTTACGAGCTGGACAAGGCAACCAACTGTGGCACAAAGCAAAAGCTTCGATAATGATGACCCCGGCATCATTGTCCCTTGTTCTGCATTATATAGCTACGCGCCCACAGTGACAAGTTGCGGCGGGCGTAACACATGGCCAGTTATCGAGGATATTATCCTCTCATTTTATAGCGGGTAACGTGAATGATAAGCGAGTGAGACAGACAAGCGAGTGAGACACAAAACTGCGCCGATGATGCTTCAACACAAATGGAGACGTTTCTTCCACAACACATCATGGCATCCAGAAGTAATGAGTCAGGCATACAGCTGGCCCTTCAAGCTATCAGAATCAATCCAGAGCTTAGTGCACGGGCTGCAGCTACGATCTACTCGGTCAGCCATGCAACATTGAGTCGACGATTGAAGGGCTCTACATCTCGAAGCGACAGGATACCGAACTCGAGGAATCTTACTTTGCTAGAAGAGCAGACGTTAGTTGATCACATTCTCGATCTAGATGCCCGATCATTCCCTCCCCGGATCCGTGGTGTGGAAGAAATGGCTGATCGACTGCTTGCTGATCGCGACGCGCCTCCGGTTGGGAAGCGCTGGGCCTTAAACTTCGTCAAACGACAACCACAATTGCGGACGCGGGTTTTTCGGAGGTACGACTACAAGAGGGCCCAATGCGAGGATGCAGAGGCTATTCGCGGCTGGTTCGCTCTTGTGAAGAACACAATCGCGAAGTATGGTATCGATGAGTTTGTGTTGGTTCACGGGGTCGTATACGACAAATAGTGGTAGCAATTATCACTCGTCTGTTGGTGATCCTATTGCTTGTTCTTCTTGTTGTTGTTCTATCTTACATTGTAGGCAGGAGTCGGTCGAAGTAGGTAGTGACGGCCTGGGTGGTTGCCCCACCTTTATCCGGCCGTGATGACTAAGCCAGTTGTCCCACTTCGCCCAGGGCAGGTGCCAGCCAGCCCATGGTACCTTCCCATTACTCCTTATCAGCCTTTGCTGTTCCAACAGTTTGATATCTACAACTTCGATGAGACTGGCTTTATGATGGGCCAGATTGCATCTGGCATGGTTGTCACAAGTACTGAAAGGCGTTCAAACACAAAAATGGCGCAGCCTGGTAATCGAGAATGGGTTACAGTGATTCAAGCCATCAACTCGCAAGGCTATAACGTCCCGCCGTGCATCATCGTTGCAGGCCAATATCACCTCTCAACCTGGTATACAGAGTCAGGTTTCCCGGACGACTGGGTCATTGCGACGTCAGAAAACGGATGGACAACAAATGAAAGAGGCCTAGATTGGATCCAGCACTATGATCGTCATACGAAACCACGTTTGAGAGGCCAATATCGCCTCCTCGTCGTCGACGGGCACGAAAGTCACCACTCAACAGACTTTGAGCTATATTGCAAGGCAAACAAGATCGTTACGCTTTGTATGCCGCCTCATTCGTCTCATCTACTCCAGCCCCTTGACGTTGGGTGCTTTGGTCCGCTAAAGACGGCGTATGGGCAACAAATTGAGGATAAGATGCGGCGGGGCGTAACCCACATCTCAAAGGAGGACTTCTTTCCTGCATATCGCAGCGCATTTAGTCAAGCGATAACTGAAAAAAACATTCAAGGGGGTTTTAGAGGAGCTGGGATTGTTCCTCTGAGTGCAGAAAGCGTCCTATCAAAGCTGGATATCCGGCTACACACTCCAACGCCTCCAGCATCACTACCACAGACACCTCCGCCTTGGGTTTCAAGGACACCAAACAACCCAGTAGAGGCAAGCTCTCAATCCAACTTTATTAAGAGTCGGATCACTCGTCACCAAAGCAGCTCCCCAACCTCTATTTGCGAGGCTATTGAACGACTTTCTAAAGGTACAAGAGGCATCATGCACCAAGTAGCCTTACTTAAATCTGAGGTACAGATTCTTAGAGACGAGAATAACCAACTCAGTCGACGACGGAGAACTAAGAAAACACGCCTACAACATGGAGGAAGTCTTACTGTAGCTGAAGCAGCAGATATACAGTCACAGAAAGATGTGACTGCGCAGGTTCAGGAGGAAATGCGTCGTACTAGTGGTCGCAAACTGAGGGCCGAGACAGGTCAGCGACGGTGTGGCGTTTGTGGTCACCCGGGACACAATTCACGAACGTGCCAGTTTATTGAAGAGATGTCTGAAGATGAGGATTACGAGTAGTTTGAATTGAATTGATGCTGTTGATGTTGATATGGAAGCCAGTTTATCTCATCGGCGCAGTTTTGTGTCTCACTCGCTTGTCTGTCTCACTCGCTTATCATTCACGTTATATATACGAGGGTTAATATCCTACTTGTTTTAAAGAAGCAACTCTCGTGATCCTAGAAAAACTGGGAAAAAGAGACAAGATACTCCCGTGCTCCTATAGGCTAATTGCGCTCTTGGCCGTCCTCGGAAAAGGCTTAGAGAGACTTATTGCCAGACGACTTGCCTGGATCGTAGTTAAACATCGTGTTCTGCACGATCAATAGTTTGGAGCACTCCCTCTTCGCTCTTGTAGCGACCTTATCGTAGCGGCCATCCACGACATCGAGTGCGCCTAGCAAAGAGGCCTGGTTACCTCTATACTTATGCTCGATATAAAAGGGGCTTTCGATGCCGTGCTCCCAGGACGACTGGTCCGACGCCTCTACAAACAAGGATAGCCGGAGAACCTCGTACGCTAGGTCTCAAGCTTTGTTACTAGAAGGAGAGCAAGAATAAGACTTGATGGGGAGGTAGGAAAAGTCTTCGGTCTTGAATGCGGACTACTATAAGGCTTACCCGTGTCTCCTATTCTATTTATACTCTATATCGAACCTCTTTTTAAGCTAGGTATAGCTCGCTTAGGAAGGAAGCGATCTTGTTTCGGCTATGCCGATAACGTCGCTATCTTAGTAAGCTTAATATTACTAGAGAATAACTATGATATCCTAACTAAGGAATAGAAAGAAACCTTAGGATAATAGGGCGCGACGGAAGGAATTATTTTTGACCTTAATAAGTCCGAACTAATCTACTTTACCAAGAGACAAAAAGACAAAAACCTATTAATCATAGTAGGTTTACCAGATAGGAGGTATTATATAGTTTAGGCTATTAAAGAAGGCTCTTCTCTACGCTGGCTCGGCGTTCACTTCGACCGTAAACTTATATTTAAGAGTTACGTAAGAAACCTCTCCGTAAAAGTATATTAAGTAGTTAATGGACTATAGGGACTAGGGAACACTGTCTGGGGCGCGCCTACGTACTTACTTCGTCGAGCGATCACCTCTTATATATTATCTATTTAGTATTATATATCTAAAGTATGGTGGCCCGGCAAGAGCCGGATAAAGAATGGACGTACTATCTTAAACGGGGTTAGTAGTCTACTATACTAACTGGACGCGACGCAAACTAAAGCTATTAGAGCGATGGTCCCCGTATATAGAACTACGCCTGTACCGATCCTACAGCGCAAGGCGGCTCTACCCCCAGCAGAGGTGATACTGGATGCGAAGCTCCACACAGCGTCCACTAGAATCCATCGTCTGGACGAGCGACACCCTCTCCGAACGAGACTTAGGGACAAATCAGGACCAGACTCACGGCTACGACGAATGGTAAGCCTCATAAGTAAAAATACCGAATATATCGATCCGTTAGAACTCCCCCCTTGGGAGCAACTAGCGGACTAGCAGATAGCCCTCGCTAGGGTCGGCTATGAACCTAAAAAGACCAAAGAAGAACAGGCCCTCTCCTTTGTAGGTAGGATGGCAACTTTCTCTAAGCGGGATATTGTTGTCTATACTAACGGGTCCCAGATGTCGGACGGTAGTAATACCTCCGCCGGAGCAGGCTGGGTAGGGTACCAAGCTACACGGCAGATCTTCCGCGGATCCGAACCACTCGGCTCCCAAACTGAGGTGTATGACGCGGAGGCACATGCTGCGTATCACGGCCTGATGGAAGCCACCCGGGCTCCTACGGCTCGTATGGCAGATAACGTCCACATCTGCCTCGACAACCTCGCAGTCGCGGCTAGACTATACTCCCAGAGCACAGGAAGCAGCCAGGCTAGATTTAGGGCCTTCAATAGGCTCTCTTCCTCCTGGACTCGGAGACAAAGAGAGAGCTGGACAACCCCCGGCAGGGTTTATGTTTGGTGGTGCCCTGGGCACACGGGAGTACCAGGAAATGAAGAAGCGGATGCTCTAGCCAAGGAAGCCTGCAAACTAATCCCAAAATCACAACCACAGCCCTCATTAGCGCACCTAGAAAGGCAAGCTAAAGCAGCTGCCTTCCAAGCCTTTGCCAGAAAATGGCTGTCCCAATGCCCTCGGCAATATGCCGACCTCGAGATAATTCTTCACCCCAAGCCGCCCGAACTCCGCCTCCCTCGGCACTTACTAGGAAGGCTATACGCAGCAAGATCCCATCATGGAGACTTTGCAGCATACCACGAGAGATTCGCTCATCAAGATGCGTTGCTCAACTGCAGCTGTGGGAAACCCAAGACACCAGTCCATTTCTACTTCTGCAAGCGTGGACGCAAGGCTACACCGCGCTACCTCCGCCAACGTACGGCTAAAGCAAGCATTGATTTCTTGTTAGGTTCTGCTAAGGGAGCCTCTCTTCTATGCGAATGGATAGAGGAGAGTAATTTCTTTTCCGAAATTTGCCCGAGTCATTGAACAGGAACGTTAGGTGAAGACGGTAGCCTGTAATATAGTTTAGATTAGTATAGACCATGTCGGCATTGCGCCCGGCGGCACGTCCTTTTGTTACCAGACGTTAAATACATCATCATCATCATCATTAGGGGCTAAACGATCATTCTAGATCAGAATGATCCAGCGCAACCCAAGGGATAAAGCATATGTTCAGAATCAGGACTTGTATATAGGATGGACTCGAGCCGGGCTCTAGGACAGACTTTCCATAGCTTCTTCAGCAATTAACTTCGTATCAGATCTTATGATCGCTTTCAGCTATCTTCCCTGAGAACCTCTTTGACAAGACTACGATTGATCACCGAAGCCTTACCTACCTGAGACTATTCGACTACGTGTAATAATCATCCGGTTATTACATCCGGTTATTACATCCGATTACTACTGTTATCAGTATCGCAGCCTTAACTTCTGCAAACATACCTCACTACAACTAGCTGGCCGTAACACTACAATCCATCGCTGCCAGTATATTAGGATGTTTTGAGCTCTGATGTAATCAAATCACAGCTTCCCAACCCAGAGCGCCTCAATCTTACCAGCTAAAAGTTTCCACCTCTAACTCAAAGACAGTCTTGTGCTGCTTCCCAAATTTAACAACAACCTCCCGAGTAGAGTCGCAAAGCCCAGCAGGCCCACAGACAACGACGCCGACTCGTTTCCAGTCCGAATCAACTTCATATTGTAGAAGCGCATCAACATCCAGTCTTTGACCGACCATGACAACCTTATCATCTATGCTGCTCAGCATGCTTTCGAGGTCCTGCAACACGGGCAAAGACGTCTCTTTTAGACTCCACGCCAACCTGACGTTCGTGTGCGAATGTGTCCACGTGAGAAGACCAGTGATGCCGATACCGCCGCCAATTAGTAGTACGCGGTCGCACTTTAGGACCTCGCGACTAAGGTTACCGCGGTATGGGCCGTCAAGCAGCACGGGGATATTGTCGTGTTCTCGCAGCAGCTTTGTGATGCCTCTATGCTTCTTGATGTAGATGGAAAGGTAATCCGTACCCGTTTTCGCGCTTCTCTGGGACACCACTAGCTCCGGACCTTTGTGCATACCGACATCTTGCGAATGCGATGAAGCATGTCCTGATGCAGGTGAATGGTTTTGAGAACGCAACATGGCGGTATGGGTTATTGAAAAGGGGTGATTTTCCCAGGGTTTCAGAGGCTGCAGCGTGGGAAAGAAAATATACGCATGGTAACCAGGATCGGGCGACCATCTCACCCCGTGGATGTCCAGGCGTACGGTCTCTGGCGATAATTCGACGACGGTCGCCCGCGGAATGCCGTTTTTGATGACGCGAAACACCCGAACGAGGCGGTCGAAGAACCAGACTCCGCTCACCATGTAAAGCCACAGCTCGTACACGCCACTGAACGGTTTCCAATAGTAGACGTGGTACCAGCAGCCGGCCACTGTGAAGACGGCCAGAAAGATATGAAGCATGAGGAAGATTTCGTACGAAGCGCGACGAAACCAGACGACGCTCTGGAACAACAACACGACGAGACATAAGGTTGCGACGATGCCCCAAATCCAGTATGGCTTATGGACGTCGGCGTAGTAAGTCCCGAGGCTTACGTATGCCGCCAGAAGGGTGATGGAGTGTACGATAGCGTGCACGGCACACACGCGGGCAACCCAGCGATGAAGAACCAGAAACGTTGAAAAGGGCCAGTCCGTGATCCACAGAAGTACATTGTTGCGGGACGAGAACAGTACAGTGAGTGGGAGTAGGGCGAAGGAGATATGCCCGGTGCGATAACCGACGTAAGCCAATATCTCGGCCCTCTTGGTGAAGCCCCAGGGATGAGTTGCAGCAAAGTTGTTGTATTCGATGGAGCCCAATATGATGTTTAAAATGATAAACATGGCGATCCAGAGTCCTTGGCCCATGGTCGGCGCATTGCCAAGAAGGTACGGGAGCGGACGAATGTTGTATCCCGCGATGGTGGAGGGATATATGAGGTAAGGCTTGATCCTGTCGATGGCAGTGGTCACAAGAGGTAGATGATTCATGACCGAAAACAAAACTGGAGTTGCCATACCAACAGAGATGATGACGATACTAGAGTACGAGACTATAAGTAAGTATATGTCTATTAGCTGTATGCTGAGGCGCTGACTTACACGTAGGTAGACTGGATGGCCTCCTCCCAGTCGAAAAATACATCAAAGTCGTACTGATACGAAAAATCGATATCCGATATGAGAGCTGTATAATTTAACGTGTCGCCTGTTTCGAAAGTCCGGTTTGGCGGCTGCGTTATGTTGGCCAGCACAGCGCCGTACGTCCACTTGGGAGGCATGGTCGCATCGCCAGTAGCCTGGTCGGTCCAGTAGGCCTCGAGCTTAGAGGCCGAGACGCCAAATGCAGGACAGTAGCTGTTCATGCAGTAGGCAAGTGTGGAGAGGAAGGGAATATTCTCCGCAATGCATGGAGCCATGGGTGAACTCCCGTGCATGTCCATGCCGCCCATATCCATACTGCTGTCGTCCGGGCAGTCCAACGGGGCCGATCCGATGACAGCCCGACAGGCATAGGCACATGTCGGATCGTACCATGATTGACCGTAGCCCATCAAGCCCGTCTTGTAGCCGCTCGCAGAGCTCGCGAGAAGCGACAGAAGCGTGGCTCCCTGATAAACCAGCGACGGCCTCATCTTGGCAACCTTTGTAATGATGAAAGAATGCTTCTTCAGCTATTGTCGCGAGGACGAGGATCAGGATCGCAACACAGATGCAGAACGTTGACCGATGCGAAAAAGGATGCACTTTCCAGATTGTAGGCTGCAGCTGCTTCAAATACTCCGGAACAGCTATCCCGTGTCAAAGACTCTGAGTACGTGGATTGGACCGGTTTGCATCGAATCACACGCCACACATTACAGAGATGAACCAGGTATCTGGGAAAGCATTCTGAGCTATGCTTTTATCGGATATCCTTGAAGGAGATTATTGGTTGTAACATTCACTGAGACCCTACACCTTGCACCTTTAAACTTGCGCAAAACAGCTCACACAAGCCGTATATGAGCGGCATGTGCATTAGCGGCTGCTGTTGCTACCACTCATCCCAAGTTCATTACTTTACCAACCCGCACGCAGCTGGTCTCATTTAGCTGGGGAAATTTCTTTGTGAACTCGCCTGATCGGACCACGGTCCAAAACCATGGTGCATATACATTTGCAAAACAGCCGCAACTTCCAGTCATGAAGGTAATCATCGTTGGCGCTGGCGTGGCAGGGCTGTCCGCCTACCTGCAGCTGAAGAAGCTGCTACCCAAATCTACCTTGGAGGACATCCGTATCTATGAGTCTCACCGGGGTCAGCCGCCAGTGACGGGCGAGGCAAATCAACATCAGGTGCTGGAAACCGAGCCAGCCGCGCTGACTGACTCCGCCACAGTGGTAGGGAACATCATCGCGCTGACCCCGACGACTTTGCGACTTTTGCGCTACATTGATGAAGGTCTATACTATCTGTTTCAATCTAGAGGCTACCAGAACGAGACCTATCGCTTCCGAACCGCGCGAGGCCATTCTCTTGCCACGACAGCCACGGATGACGGCAGGAGCCCGCGTGAATACACCGTGTCGTGCCCGCGGGCCATGCTGCGAGACTGCCTACTGGAAATCGTCGGAGAAAACAATGTAAAGTACCGCAAGGTGGTTGCTGTACATCTGAACAATGGTGCTAAGCCCATTGTCCGCTTCGCGGACGGTCGAGAAGAAAGCGCCGACCTGGTGCTTGGCGCTGATGGCGTACGAAGCGTTGTGAAGGAGGCCATCTTTGAGCCGGCTGGAGATGCTACCCTTTTGTCACCGCATTACGAGCAAGGCTCTTCTATCTCCTTAGGACCAGTCCGTTGATGCTGACGTCTATAGACAACAACAGGAGATTCTGCGGCGTCGGCGGCTTTCTTCCAGTACACGACCTCCCGGCTTCGGTTCGATATAATAAGAGCGTCGTATTCACCTTTGGCCCGACCGGGTCATTCGGCTAACTACTCTGCAGCCCCTGAGGAACAAGGCATCTTGGGTTGGTGGTCCAACTGGGGCCAGCCTGATATCCCCCAGAAAAATGTGATGGACCCGAATGAAATCCGACAACAGCTGCGGAACCGCCATGGGGCCTGGCAAGATCCTGTCATACAGCACATTCTCGAAAACCCGAGCACAAATCGCGTATATCCCATCTGGACCACTGCCAACCTTCCCTTCTGGAGTGCCCATGGTGCGGTGCTATTGGGGGACGCTGCCCACACGTTACCAGCCACCAGTGGGCAAGGTGCCGGCCAGGCCTTGGGAGACAGCGTCGTCTTCTGTTTCCTTCTCGCCTCGTATTTGGACCGTCCAGCAACAGAGAGCAAAGACGCCGATTTCGAATCTCAAGCCATACAGTTGGCGGCCAAGGGACTTTACGACATCCAGGCTCCTGGGGTCGTTGCCATTAAGAGACAGTCACGCAACCTCTACCTCACAGACAAGAAAATTGAAAATATTTTCTTTGAGTATATCTATTACCTCTATCTTTATGTACTGATTCGCATTCCAATTCTTGGTGAGTTGCGCTATCACATTGTCTACTGGAGCTGAGGACGGCTTAGTATTCGTGATGCATCCTGACTGACTGCTTGCTCAGCTCGTCTAATCCTTGGCACTGTCTTCAGCCCCCCTGATGAAGCGGATTTGGAGGAGCAAGTCCAAAGATATCTCAAACAAGTCGATTGAGGCGATTAGACCACAAGAGTAAAGTTGCATTGCTTTTGGCAAGCTACATCAATACGACTTCCATGACAACAAGGTGATGCTGTTGCCCTTAGTTGCGATACACAAGATCGGTATGGACGTCAACTATTGCAGAACACAACAGCCGTTTGATCAGTCGTAAATTATCAGTGGCATGGTAATTTACCACTATGACTGTTAAATTCTCTTTCACAAATTTCATCCTGCGTTCCTGCTGGTGCGCGAAAGGCGACTACCTACGTTTCAAAGGGAGAGACGACTACGATTCAAGAAACCCGTGAACTGTTTCGAGGAAATGTCCCGTTTGAAAGTTCTTATTGATACATTCTGTAGATGATCGCCGTACCCATCACCTAACTGAGAGTTGATACTGTAGCGTTGCCAATCAAACGTAGTTTACATCCCCAATCCCTGGCACTCTCCATCCTTCCATCGTGGACGTCACAGATTGCAGTGGCCCTGCAGGTTCAGTTGGCTTCGATTCAATATGTCAGCAACCCTAGCATTCCTTTGCAAAGCGTGATAAGGATTCACCACCCACATGGCTTGCTGTCAAAGGTAAAGAGACGACCCTTGGTGTTGGACGCATGGGTGCCATAGGAACGCTGCATGTTCAACTCTTCCTCGGTCAGGATGGGTGCCTCAACACCAGCAGAAGGCCAGTTGACCTTCCAGGGCTGAGTCTTTTCATCAATAGTAAAAATGCGCCCCTTTGTGTTGGACGCATGGGTGCCGTAGGAGCGCTGGATGTTGAGCTCCTCTGGAGTCAATTTGACCGCATTGGCAGAGAGCTCGCGGGGAAACGCCTTCCAGGGCTGGGTCTTGGTAATGGTAGACATGGTGTAGATCAGGAGTGTCAGATGATGTAAGTGAAGAAGAAGCTTGGTAATGAAGTTGTCAATTTTCTGTTGAATAGACTGAGAATCGACGGGAACTTGCTGTTAGTTATATAGTTGTCGCCATGGTCGTTCCATACGAGCCGTCTGCTTCATGCACATCATCTACAGTTTGAAGGGAGCAAATGAGTGCAGTGAGCTCTCGGCCATTGTCACTCCCAGACTCAGCTTTGGCTACTTCAGTTATCGAGCCTGGAGCTCACTGGAGATGGGTGATCTAAGCGCCTGTTGAAAGTAGATGGCCAAGGCAAGTTGTCCCGCTGATCGCACATTATGGGGTTCCGCGAAGGAATTGTGACCAGTTTGATACGCTACTGTACTTTCGACTGAAAGAAAACATTAATCCAAACAGGCATGGTCGGTGGCGTGTACACGGTCGTCTTTGAAGGAAGTCAACACCAAGAGACTGTCCCAAAAACATATGATCCTACCCAACATGCTATAAACGTGCATACATCCTGATAGATTCGTCCGAGTTGGGCTAGGTGCGGCCTCTGAGAAATCCTTCGCTTGGAATATCAACCAATACCCCGCCCTCAGCCCCTTTTCTTATCCTCAAGTTGTAGTGAGAAACAGGTAACATTGCAGATGGCCGGAGGTTCGAAATCTTCGCAAATTGAGTCAAATACGCTCTACTCCTAGTTTCTTTGTGATGTTCAGATTTCAGGCCGCGCGAGACGCCACATCCATCTCGTACGTACAGGAGCGTAACGTGCAAATATCTTGATTGCCTTCAAGAAGACCCTTCCTCCATCCTCTTCACCCTGGAAATCAACTTCAGAATTGGCAAAGATATTGGCTTCCTGCTCGTCTCCTTCTTCATAATTCCATTTGCCTTTGACGACGCCTGTAAAATGTCGGCAGAAGTGATCTCTACACTCCGATACGCCAACGCGGACAGCGAGGCTCTCCGAACGGAGAAAGCCTACATATTGAACTACACGGCGCCACCGGGTCTCCCCAAAAGCAACTTCAAAATCGACTTCGTGCCCAACATCAAGATCGGAAACTTGCGGACCGCGGGTCTCGCCTGGGAAGAAAGTGGCATCCGGATTGCCAAACTGACAGGACCTGGCAGCCTTCCCAAAAAGGATTTTGAAGATGAGGCCAAGATAGAGAACTTCTATCTCCCCGTCGTTCATGACTGTCTGAAGAAGACATTGGGAGCAGAGGAGGCCTGCATTTTTGACTACATGGTAAGGCGCCGCGAACCTGCGTTTCCGTACCAGCCGAAGTCCAGGGACAATGCAACTCAGCCGGCGCTATCGGCTTATATCGGTATGTACTGCGAGCCCATCTCACGCGCCATTTTTCTGCGTGTGCCTTACTTTTATTGTGCGTCGTCGCGATGAAGACTACACGACCGACGAAATATCGGGGCGAGTTTCCAAGTATTTCAAAGACAAGGCCGCAGTCTATGCATCGCGGCACTACCAGATCGTCAAGTGAGTTTATTTCGCCGTATTGAGAAGCTTTTTGACAATTCTCGGCAAACGTCTAATTGGGGACCCACATGGAATAGTGTGTGGAAACCTCTCTGCGGGCCGCTGCGGGACTACCCGATGGCATACTGCGATGCCAAGACGATGGACCCCAGCATGGACCTCCTGACGGTTGACGAGGTCTTCCCGACGGTGGCCAATGAGGTCTACCAGGTGCTCTACAATCCCAAGCACGAATGGTACTATATGCCAGACCAGGGGTCGGACGAGGTGGCCATTTTCGCGGGCTACGATTCCGAGAGAGGCCAGGCGGTAGCGGTGCCTCACTGTTCGTTTGACCTGGGGGACGCAAGCTCGGGTGAGCAACGGGAGAGCATCGAGGTCAGGGCATCTGTGTTCTACGGGGATACTAAATAATATGCCAAATACTCTGTGGTCATCGAGTATCCCATTGACTGCTGCAAGACGCCAAAAAAAAAGGTGATCCACAAAAGTACCCACTTTTACCCCGCACTTCAATCGGTACAAAACGAAACATCATTTACCCCTAGTTATGTTTTTTTACCTACTATCACTACCAAAACCATCATTTCAACTAATATTACGATATCTTCTAGTAATTCTGATGCTTCCGATGCCTCCGTAGCTACCGATACCTCCGTACGGAGCAATATATTCGTTGAGCTCCTTCCCGAAGACCTTAAAGTCGGCTGTACTACCGACTATACGCCGGAGAAGTACGATAATAGCACAGTCCGGCCCCATAAGCCTCCGGCTAAGCCTCCGGCTAAGCCTGGCTTGCCCGGCTTTTTTATACCCTTTGATATACCGGCCCGGGACCGGCAAATACGGGACTTACCGGAAACGCCGATTAACCTTTTCCTTCCAATACGTTCCCCGGAGCCTTGTTAAGCAGTGGGTCCGGTGGACAAATGCAGCGCCGATATCTAAGGAGGGCCCTCAGCCTAGACACTCAAGAGTATATAAGTAGAAAAAGACCTCCATAGAAGAGGTATACCTCTTCTTAGGAATCCGTATTTATATGGGGATCCATAAGGAGTATGAACTATCAAAATACTGGGCAACTCAGCAAGAGAAAGAAGACCCTATTCATCCATTTACCCGGTTTATATCCCGGGACCGTTACCAAATACTATCCCGGCAGCTCCGGATATTCGATACCTCTAATTTCCCTAGTCAGTCTAGCCATGGCCAATACCGGCACCGGCCCCGAGATAATCCAATGCCGGATACGTGCCGGAAGGTTAACGGGTAGTCGGCCCATATTCAGGATACCGGGGACTCCTTCTATACGGCCGGCTCTGACCTTACCGTTAACGAGGCTATGGTCCGATTCACGGGCCGGTCCCTTGAGACAACAACAATCCCGACTAAGCCGATCCCGACTGGCTTTAAGATATGGATTCTTGCCCAATCAGGCTACTGTCTCCGGTGGCTCTGGCATATCCACGGAAAGGGCCCGTACGGGCTAGTCCCACAGGCCCGGCCAGCGCCGGATGACGAGGCGGCAAAGCAGGCCCTTTTAACGCCGACGCAACGGGTTGTAACGACCCTAGTTGCCCTACTTCCTGCTGCAATCTACCACGTCTTTTTAGATAACCTCTTTTCTTCTGTCCGGCTCTTTAGGGCTCTCCGGAAGCAGCAAGTCGGAGCTTCTGGCACCTGCCGGAAAGATAGCGGCATAGATAAGATCCTTATTACCGAGAAAGCAACTGAAGGACAAGATATCCCTTGGGGCAAGATACATTATATCCCTACTTTAGATGAGGAGGTATAGTGTTATAGACTACCTTCTAAGGATATCTTTATACTAATCAGTTATTCTAGGTTAACCAGTTCACCTGGAAAGACAATGCTATTATACTCTTCTTAACAACAGTCTTCCGGGAAGGCCAGGATATTATTCGGAGCCGGCGCCGGCCAACCGGAGATACTGCTGCAAAGCGGGCTACCCGGAAAGTCTTCGGCGCCGACGTCCAGAAGAACCTACCAATACAGGCACCAATAAACGAGTATAACCATAAGATGAACGGCGTTGATGTTAGTGACCAGATGTGATCCTATTATCAATGGGGCCACCCTATCCGGCGAGGGGGCTGGCAGGCAATTACTTGGGACTTCCTGCTAGAAGTGATAGTTGTGAACAGCTATCTGCTGCAGCTCTGGGGCAAGCCTAGTTGGCGATCTATTAAAATGCAGTATCAATGGCGGCAACTGCTTGCAGCCCAGCTTATCCAGCAGTTTGGACCATTAGCAGGAGGTCGGCAGAGATCTCGGCCTGGGCAAGCTAAAGATAAAAGGAATACCTCTATTCCTTGGCAACACCATACAAAGGGATCGAGAAAGGTTAATTCGCGGTGCTCTTATTGCAGCAGTAAAGGCGCATTATCTCGCCGAACTGCCTCATCCGAGATATCTGGAAATAGCCTTGCGCAGCCACGGCCTAGATACACAAGAAAGGGCTGCTTAGACTGCAATGTACCGCTTTGTATCAACAGAGATTGCTGGTACCTCTGGCATAACCAAGATAACTAGAGAATAGAAGTACCGGAAATCCTAGCTTATCATTGGATAGAGTATATGAAACCACAAGCCCTTATTGGCCGTACCCCGCATGGCGTCTTGCAGCAGTCAATGGGATAGATCTCAAGACGATCGGAAAGGCGTGGAGGGGGTTTGATTTTGTTGTTGTTCTATTTAACGCCATGGCGGCAGACCTCCCGGAGGGTATACGTAGTAGTTCGGAACGTGAGGTTCTGGGATGACGAAGTATTAATTACTATATATTGATCGATTTTGCGTAACGGTGTAAAAGGGAGATTTTAATCGGAGGTTAGGTGGGTTAGTCGAGGTTTAATTCGAAGTGGCCTATGCTTTGCCCTTACTCGCGGTCGAATTGGGCTTTTAATCCGATACCTATCTTGGATGATCAAGATTCTCTGACCAAATGTTTCCGTCTCCAACTCCTTCCCCCAAAGAAATCCAAACGTTCCCTACTCACCATTCTCCCCGTCTTCTTCCATGAGTTGCTCAAACGCCTTGATGTTTCTGTTTCAAAGCCGACAGTCCTCCACAACGTGCCACGTCGCCTTTCATTTCCCAACTCCTTTGAGAGCATTGTATGTTACACCCCATCGGATCATAACGCTCGCTTAAAGTAGCGTGTTATTACCTCCATAATCTTGAGTTAGCTTACTAGAGGGCTGCTACTGAAGCCAAGAGAAGTTACAACATCTCGGCCCCTCGAAAGGAGGGGATACACTGCGCTTACAGTGACGAGGCAAACGCCGAGAGCATAAAGTTGATAAGCTCCGCATTTCAAAAGATGCGAAAAATGGCAGGCCAGCGTTCGAGACACGACCTGTCGTCGCTGGTGAACGACTCGTCTTCTTCGCGGGACAGCAGATTGTGTGTCTCGTCGATGTCTTTGAGTCCCGGCGAGTAATGGTCTTCTCCTATGATGACGTCGGCTATAATGGCGGAAGGGATTTTCGCCTCTCGGGTTAGAAATATACTCCTTGCTGTGGCGCATGCGAGTCGAGGTCCATGCCGTATGTGCAGCCATGATGAGGTGTTGCAAAAGTCAGGAGTGATGAGAACGTGTGCAGGGCGTTGGAAAAGGCCTGCACTGGGGCCCAAAAACGGGCGTTCACGATCCGGAACTCTTTGAGCGGCTACATGCACGCGACCAGCGCACCCGCACGCTTGAAAAGCAGAGACGCTTTCGTGTCGTTGCAATCGCCTGGGTCGACAGAGAGGCGCGACTGCCGAGAATTGTAGCGGCGGCCAATGGCCCACTGAATTGTAGTTACTGTTGCAATGGCATCCGGAGTACGGAGTACAGAGCCCGCACACCCGTGGGCCGTGGACCCCTAATGTAAGGGTAGCTGCGGAGCAACCCACTGAGGCGTGGGGCATCGAGATGTGACGCATCGTCTTTCTTCACTTCTTCAGCGGCAGTCAAGCCATGCCGTCATGTGGGCGTCTTGCGGAGGTCTTCCGAGCATCCACTTTGGGTATTCATGGTCTAAGGTATTAATGCGTGATCTCAGAATCCACGCAGCTGCGAAAGTAATAAAAGCGGTTTAATGTATACCTACTGATCACCGAGAATCGGGCTGCCCGTATTAGACAAATGACGGTTAGTCAGGGTGGCCAGCGGAATATGCATATATGAGTGAGCAGAAAAGAGCGTCTATTCGTACTAAAGAGTGGATGGAATCACCACAGGCTTGTGGGCCTAATGCTATCCTAATAAGTCTTGCAGAGCTAGGACCAGGTGGAAATGACAGTCTGGCCTGTTTCGTGATGGTCAGACCATTCCGAATGGGTTATGTCCATGACTCGCATAGGAGCATGCATGGATTCTGTCAACAAACTACCCCCAGAGCCCCACCATAAAGGTAACCGGAGTGCTAGTGGAGTGCTGGTGGAGTATATCGACCTACTATAAGTTGAGGGATTAACGGGAAAATTGACGGACCATGTACTTTGCTTTGGCATTCTTAGGCACTCCTGGGCTTTGCAAGCTAGGAGTCAAAGTCACGAGTAGCGTATGTAATTGAATCATTTAGATGCCTTACTACATACTGCTGGTACAAATATGCGGGAGCCGATGATTTCCGTCACCTAACTCCTTTTATGCCAATCTTCTTCTCGCCAAAGCTTCAGCATCGCTCAAAAAGCTTCCATCATGCCTTGCCAGTCGTAGCTCTCAATGGCTTGTCGTTTGCAGCATACTGAACACAAGGCTTGTGCCACTTTTGGCTCCCGTTCTCTCTCCGTCTCATTGTTTTGTTGCTCTCTCCAGGGTAACTTCGAGGGTCCTCAACGTCCCGCTTGATACGACCCTGTGGGACCCAAAGTCCCACTCAGTTCATTAAGTATCTTCATGATCCGAGTTACCTTAATATCACGGCTTATGGGTGCTTCGGAATCCTCGGACTAAGGTACCACCCCCTCCCACCTCCCGGGGCTAAAGTTTGCAATCCGTGTTCAAATCAGTGATCACACTTGGCGGTTCCAAAGTCATTCCATGTTTCATGATAGCTATCGAAGTGGGCCACCCATTACACAATTAGTACTGCACTGATTACTCGTGCCCGTTTCGGGGCGAATTGAGAGCTTGATGTCGGATTCCGGCATAACAAGACCGTTTCATTGAGAAGCCAACGGAGACGCAAGAAAGACATTCTTTCCCAAGAGGCGGAAAGAAGGAAAGAACAGGACTCTGGGAACACTTGCCCGAAGATGAGTTGTTATTATTAGTTGTTGAGAAGTAGCTATGAAATATTACTCATTTGGATGTGATGTTCAGTTCCTGTTGGTATCCCTATCACAGGGAAGTTGGCTCGAACCGTAGGGGGTCCTGGGGGTGACGAAGTATCAATATCTCTGTATTGATTGATTCTGCGTAAGGAGTAGAAGGGAGATTCCAACCGGAGGTTGGGTGGACCGTCGAGGTGTAATTGTACCCTCTCGAGGTGGCCCCTGCTCTACCCTTACTCACGGTCGAATTGCGCTTCCAATCCGACAGTTCCATCATTTGAATGATCTTAAATCGCTTCGAACAAGGTCAGCATCTTCATCTCCCCACGGGTACTTCCCCTCAACAGATCTGATGAGATGGACCGACTGCCCACTCCTTGGCGTGATGCTATATGGGAAGTCAACTGGGCGACAGATCAGGCCGCTCGTGGTCACAATCTTTGGGGTAATCTCATAACCAGACTCGTCAATGGCCTTCCTGATATCAAATGTTGCCAAGAGACGCGCAATGGTAATGAAGAGACTCTCATCCGCCACAAACCGTCCAGGGCAAATCCTCCGACCGTAGCCAAAAGCTTCATCTATGGGATCTGGCTCATTGCGAGGTGACGAGTATCGGTCAGGGTCAAATGATGATGGATCCCGATATATCTGAGGATCGTGTAGGAACCACCATATCGAGGGCAGCAAATATGCGCCCTTGGGTATGTCATAGCCTTTGTAGCTGATGTCTTCATCAGTCCTGTGAGCTACGCCCAGCGGCGCGACGTGAAGCCATCGCAAAGCCTCCTTCACTACGTCGTTAAGGTACGGCAGGCGATCTCGGTCTCCAAAATCAGGCAACCTGTCACCGCCCACAATACTATCAATTTCTGCCTGTGCTTTCTTCTGGACGCCCGGGAAAAGTATCATGGCCAGAATGAAGCTGTGCAGGGATGATGCAGTCGTATCGGCCCCCCCGCCGTACATGACCAAGGCTGTTTTCTTGATGTCATCCTCAGAATAATTGTTCTTGGCCTCGCCATTGGCAGTGAGACCTTCTTCAAGAAGTGAGGACACGAACGATCGCTCATGAGCTCCTTTGGAAATCTTCTTTCGAACAAATGAATAGGGGACGTCTTGCGTCGTCTGCAGAAGTCTACTCCATTCTCGACCCTGTTTCTTGAATGAAGTTGCCGGAAGACCTTCTGGGAGGTGTTCAAGAGGGGGGAAAATATCCACAGCCCAAGAAAGAAGCACTGTCGCAAGCGCAAATACGTCCATTGTACGCTCAATCAGATGAACCAAAGGGTCGCTTCTACCCGGCGAAATGGAATAGCCGTAGGTGATTCTAAGGATAATGGCACTCGCCTCGCTATTGAATCTAATTAGCGGTGAACGAAGAGTAGTAATATGTATCGGGTCAATGGCATCATCTGAGCCGAGCAGACTTACGTCTTGATATGCTGCACCAAATTGGCGGGGTCATCCAGAACACGGAGGAGGAAGCGGTGTGATTCTGGCTCGATGTTGTCCCGATATCGGGCTGCCACTGCCTTCGTCCCAAATTGCTGGTGTACCAACTTGCGATGCCGACGAAACGTCCCGTCATACTGTTGAAGGTTCAAAAGCGACGCAAAGCCACAAATGTCAGCGAACCGCATGTATGGGCGTCCCGATGTCTTTGTCGAGGCCTTAATCAACAAATCATGGGCAGCCTGACGGTCATGAAGGATGATGATTCTCTGTCCTAGGATATTGATGGAGCTGATAGGGCCGTAGATGTCTTTGAACTTGAGCCAATGCTCATACTCAGGCGTTCCACTCGGGGGCAAATCTCTGACATTGCCAACGAAGGGAAGAGGCTTGGGCCCAGGCGGAAGATTGTACCCTTTGTCTCTCCGAATGTAATAATAACAGAAAAGGGCCAGCAAAACGATAGCAGCTAGCATATTTCTGTGTTCAAACGACAAGAATAGAGTGTGCGATGCGAAGTAGAATAGAATATCGTTCAAGTTTCTAACAAAACAGAACGATCGACGTGCGCATCGGTATGAAATTTTCGACGTTCTTGATTTGTATATCCCGAGATTCAGCATGCAATTTATCCCAGATTTTCTTAGCTTTCAGGCCTTTGGGGAGGGTATGCGTCCCTTCGGCAACACCGGTAAATATGGCGGAAAGCCTTCCGTCATAGTTCTACATGTGGAGACGGCCCCGGTAACCATGAATGCAACGACAATTTGGGGAGCAGGGGAAGATGACACGGATCCATTCACCTGGACTGGAATATTCATCTAATAGAGCGATCTTTTGTCAGTACATGCACAATTTATTCTGATGCTACGTGGACCGACTCTGGCCATTATGGAACAACCACGTACGAGTGTTCGTATGCATTATGGCGGATAACTTCGAGACCGACATCTGTTTGCAGTCCAATTTATGTCCATCAATAGGACATGGCGGCCCGAACAAACACCGTTTGATTAATTATTTCTCATTTTCTGTTTCCGTTTCCAAGCCATTTTTCTCACACGACATATCGATAATTTTCTGGTTGTAACTCCAGGCTTTATCATGTCTTTGCGGGAAACCCATCACCTGCGACCCACGGGCTGGGAGCTGGACCCCGAAGAAGAGAGATTCAAACTCTCTACGCTCGATCCTACGCCCCAAAGCGCCTACAATCACTACGTTCTCTTCTTTCGTTTGGATGATGAGAAGAAGAATGATGCTGTCGATATCCTTAAGGCTGGACTGCAGAAGACGCTCAGTCAAGCACGGTACATGTGTGCCACCATTGAACGAGATCCCGAGGGTGGACATTCCTTTGTGAAAAAGAAGGAGTCAGCCGTGAGATTTATTGTTCATCGGCTGAACCCCAACGGCAGCTATCCATCTCTGGATAACATTGAGGCCTCCTACTTCTCTGGGAACAGTCTGCGAGATATCAATCTTTGGAGTAAGTTAACTATTCCGTATGTTTTCTCATCCTACCAGTTCATGGCCCCACTTTCGAGCTGTCTACTAGCAGTTATCTCGCATACTTGAGCAGGTCTTGATACTGACCGAGACTTTTAACGTGCAGGTATCCCTGAGTTGACATGGGGCGAAAAGCCAGAAGCCGATCCGGATAACAGCCCAGTAGTAGCAGCATTCCAACTAAACGTTATGGAAGGTGGATTGATCTTCAGCATGCATATCCACCATTATTCCTGCGATGTCATGGGTTGGAGCAACTTCACTCGCCAACTTGCCCATAACTGCTACGCAATTGTGAATACAACTATCTTTCCATCCTGGAATCCTGCATGCATCGACGCATCGCGCTTCACCAAGCATATATCAACGTCATGCCTGGTTGAAGGACCTGCTATTCCACAAAGGCATCCTGATCATCCAGCACAGCGACCAGTGCTATTCCATTTGCCAATGAGCAAAGCCGAAATGTTGAAAAAGCTTGCAATGCCGACAGACCCTGGAGCGCACTGGATATCAACCTATGATGCCATGTGTGCATTCGTCTGGCGAATGTTGTCGAGGACCCGCGCTCCTTTTTACAAGCCTGACCCTTCAACGCCTCTCTGGTGGGGTGAGGCCGTGGATATGCGTCCTCGTCTCAAGAACCCTCCTCTCCCAGAGGGCATGATGCGCAACGTTGTCGCAGGCGCGTTCTCCGACACTGCATCAGTGCCAGCTCTGACTGTCGCCGATGTCATCTCAGATGCCCCCCTATCGAAGCTTGCAGGCTATATTCGGGCGTTGACCAAAAGCTGCAACGAGAAGCATCTGGAACGCCTGATTGATTTCATAGCACCGATCAGAGACAAACGAACAATTAGTCTGCGCGTCGATGCTCACCCGCCAATGAGCATGTTCGTGACGGATCACCGCCCAGCCGATGTTAGCAACTTCGACTTTGGGTTCGCAAAGCCCCTCACACATCGACATCTGTGGGGCGACTTAGTCACGGCAGGCGTAGTCCTCATCTATCCTCCTGTAAGATCGACCACAAACTCTGACGAAGGATACATGTTTACGATCACAATGGAGAAGAACCTGGTGCCCAAGTTGATGGAGGATTCAGAATGGGCAGAGTACTTTGAATATCGGGGAGTTGATTAGATGACGAATAGTATTGCACGAAATTCAGTTTGAGATCTACACAGAGTTGACGCCTTAATGTCACTACTAGGGTGACTATGTGGTTTAGAACATCAGAACATTATTGTGCGAGAGCGAGACCTGTCTTGATCGCGCTATACGGGCTTGAGGAGGTAAGGTCAGGGACAATTACGAATTCACCATCGCCCAGTCTCCTTTTCTCCCAGCAATCTGTACGCGTATCGACGACCCCAATGATATTCCACCGTATAAGCTATGCTCCTAGTAGTAGTATTTAACATCATCAGGGACAAGAGCCTAGCTATCTGACTAACTAAGCCCGATCAACCAGAGCGCCCTTTGGGCATATGATGTGCCGTGCTGCTATCTAAACAGCGTACAACAGGTCAGACAATCTATAATGTACACTTTTCTTCTCGTACCTAGAGCAGTGGAGATTAGTAGCTAATCCCTAGGGTTCGTTCAGTTCCAAAAAGCACGCCAGCAGGGGTTTCCTGACTCGGCAGAAGCGAATAGGCCTTGAATAGCCCTACATTGTCCACAGACGACGGGCTATAACGAAAAGGCCGGCCCTCGCAGGCGTAATTACCCACGAGTGCATTTTTCTATTTTCCAGTATTATCTCGAGTAGATCGGGAAAAATAAAGGAGGGAGAGGGAGGGTAGAGGTAGGGCTATAGCCCAAGAGGTATCGGTAGGTATATAATAGAGTGTAAAGCGTAGTATCTCGGGCTCGCTATCCCCTCACAGGGAGTGCGTTTCGAAGTACCGCGTCAAGCGCTCGAACTTCTCAAAGGCGCCCGGATCTCCAATCAGGGCGTACCAGTAGGCTTCGGCCTGGCCCTTCGGGGGCGGTAAGGGGCTCGGATCCTTTTTAGTCCCGGCAATCGGCCATAGCGCCGCCGTACGGCGGTTCTTCACGCAGTATACTGGATGGGTAGGTGATAATTTCCGTCCGCAATTACATTTGAAGTCCCCGTCAAGCTATGCTCCTACGGGGTACACCGCTACAAGTTAGTCGAGTCTGCCAAAGCAATATTAGCGAGTCATGTTTAGCAAAAGTCCGCACATTGCGGGTACTCCTTCTAAGTACGGATATGACCTGTTATTAAGACATTCTAAAAGAAAGTGTCCTTCTGTGGCTACACCTCGTAGTATGTCTCCACAGAATTCTCGACAATGTATTGATATTGACTAAGGGCCAGACTCTCGCAGCAGCCGAGGTGGAGCGTATGCCTTGCTACTGCACTTTTGAGTCATGTACTTCTCTTATTCGACGCAGTACCTCAATATGGCCGTATTGGCAGCTAGGGTCTATCTTTGGGATGATTGTTAGCCATGCAGGCTTGTTTTCGGTTCGGTCACTTGGCCCCGGTAATCCTCCCTGTGCAGTCGACCCTCCCCCACGCCTCCGGACTGACTTAGCACCTAAACTACTAGTCATAATGCTTTCACCTCGGCGCGCATGCGACATCTGTATTACTGCCGTAGAAGTTTCAGCGTTGAACATTATGGAGCAATGAACCATCTCACATTATGCATGCTGCAGATTTGACTCAAGCATGCGAGTCTGCTTCCGTGTTGCCCACATTCCGACCATCGTTGGAAACACCTCAAGCTGAACCACGTAGACAAAGACGGTGAATAAATTGAACGGTAATTTTTAAATTGTGAGAATGCATGGAGTGATTGCAGATCTCCACTTGAAACGATGTTTATGGAGATCTTGTATTAGTCGAAGATAATGCGACTACCAAACAGAATCCAGATCGTGGACTGTCCAGGATTAACATACATTGCATCCCAAAAGCTCGATGTGACGGTACTTGGCCGTGTAACAGCTTTGAACGAGGTATTAAATCGGTGTATCAAGCATGGGATATTGTCCCGTTCCCAGTCTTACGATCAAGAGCTGGGCCATGTGGCCAATGTAAGGGTCGTACACGTACTACTCGAGTGTCGCCAAGCTACACGTCGAAGGCTTGCAGTCAAGGTGTGGTTAATAAGGCGTAATTGCTGGCCGGCAATTACGGATTCGTTTTTGTACGACACATGGTTTATCTGAAAATACCGCAGACATTACATGCGACCTGTTGCGTGCGTTGCGCGTTACCAATTCTCATTCATATTAGTGGATTAGGCCAAACCATCTTAATTGAGACTGCATGCGGCAATCTGGTAGGTGGTACTCTTTCCGCAGCTCTCTCATGACCCAGAATATTAAGTTTCTTTCAGATCAAGGTACATACGAGTAAGGTACCCGATGAGTCGACGAATGAAGAGGCGAGGCCTTCTTGACAGTGCCCGTGATTGGGGCGGTGCTGGGCGTCGTGTAACAGCCTCGCCATGTCGGGATTGCGATGGAGAGAGGCACGAATCGTGGAGAAGAGTGCTGAAGATACCAGTCAGTCTTCAAGTTAAGATGCCGAGAGTTGAATACTGCGTCATGTTCAAAACACTCCGCTGCCCTTCGGGAATTCTCACCATCAATCTTACTTACCACTATTGATCAATATTCCACATCAAGTAGTGATACTTGTCACTAACAATACAACTTTGACCTTCTGTCTTCGCTCCAATACCAAGACCATGGCCGAGCCTATTGCCGTTATTGGCTTGGATGCCAAGCTCCCATGTGATGGGGATAGCGTCGAGAAGTTTTTTGATTTCCTGGTTGCTGGAAGATCTGCCCGAGCTCCTGTTCCTGCAGATCGCTATAACGCAGAAGCTTTCTGGCACCCTGACAACCATAGAGATGGAGTTGTAAGATACCCAGGCTTATCATATCATTCCATGATTCTATTTTTATTGACAAGATTCTAGATTGGTGGAAAGGAAGGACACTTTATGCAAGCCAACGTCAAAGCATTCGATGCCCCATTCTTCGCGATGACGCCAGCTGAGGCTGCGAGTCTGGATCCGCAGCAACGAATGCTGCTTGAGTGTGTCTACACAGCCATGGAAAACTCTGGATATACCATGAAAAGCATGCAGGGCTCGTCCACCGGTGTCTATGCAGGAGCGTTCATGTGGGATTACCGCGATCTTTTGATCAAGGACGTGGATACTCCCATGACTTACACGGCCTGTGGTACAATTGCCAGCACGCTTGCTGGACGTGTCTCTTGGTTCTACGATCTCCGAGGTCCAGCTCTTAGTGTCGATACCGCTTGTTCGAGCAGCATGGTTGCTCTCCACCAGGCTGTCATTGGCTTAAAGTCACGCGACTGTAACATTGTAAGTATTGCATCTTACAACGATACCATTCAAACTCTGACCACCCTCTCGAATAGGCGATCGCCTGTGGCACCAATGTATTGCTCTCCCCTGAAATGGGTCTTGAGTTGAATGGTCTTGGAGTCCTAGACCCTTCCAGTACATCGTACAGCTTCGACAAAAGGGCAAATGGGTACGGAAGAGGTGAAGGTATCGCGGCTGTGGTCTTGAAAAGGATGTCCGATGCGCTACGAGACGGTGACAGTAGGTTCAACTCTCTGCTTACGAGCAACACAATCAGCTCATTAGATTCTGAGGCTGATTCTTTCACCAGCCATTCGCGCTGTCATTCGCAACACCGGATGCAACCATGACGGGCATTCCCCTGGCCTTACGGCACCAGCGAAAGAGGCCCAGGCTGAAATCATGCGACTGACGTATGCCCAAGCCAACCTCGACCCCGCCGACACCCGCTTCTTCGAGGCTCATGGAACCGGTACGAACGTAGGCGATCCAACGGAGGCTGCTGCCATCAGTGAGATGTTCACTAAGTACCGATCGGCGGAGGAGCCTCTTTATATCGGTGCCCTGAAGAGCAACATTGGTCACACTGAGGGCAACTCTGGCATTGCATCCTTCATTAAGGGCGTACTATGTGTAGAGAAGGGGATAATTCCAGCCAATGCGTGGTTCAAGGAACGAAATCCCAAGATCCCAGCCGAGTGGCATCTCGATTTCCCGACAACTTCCATTCCCTGGCCCGAGACCAAGACAGGTGTTCGTCGAGTCTCCATCAACTCTTTCGGCGTTTCGGGCACCAACGCCCACGTCGTACTGGAAGATGCACTTCATTTTCTGAGAGAGCATGGGCACGTCGCACCCCATCGCACCATTAAGGTGCCTCAATTGCCTGGCAAATCTCGTAAGTCTATTCCCGCTCTGGGGTTTCAAGACTCAAATACTGAAGTGTAATCTCAGCCAGCCAAGAGACTCCTTTTATCAATGGATCTCTCTTCTCCCCACAACTGTTTGTGCTTAGCAGCCATGATGAAAATGGCATCTCCCGGCTCTGCTCTGGGTACGAGGCATACTTGCCGACTATGATCGAGTCTCTTTACAATCTCAGCTACACACTAGCATCCAAGAGGTCTTTGTTCAATTGGCGCACCGCAGTCGTGGCCAGCTCATCTGTGGAATTGGAACATGCGCTTTCACTAGGACCGCAGGCAACACGCGTTGTCGCTGATCCTGGAGTTGCATTCGTGTTTACAGGCCAGGGAGCACAGTGGGCTCGCATGGGAAGGGGACTCATGTGCTACGAGTCTTATCGAACAAGCCTCGAGTGCGCTGATGCGTATTTGAAGACGCTGGGATGTCAGTGGTCTGTTCTAGGTGAGTTCATTTGGGCGTCCTTCATGATTGAATAAGATGGTCATCTAACACGCGATGTCTACAGACGAGATTTCGAAGACCTCTGATGATTCTCTCATCAACAGTGCTGAGTATTCGCAGACTTTATGCACAACATTGCAGGTCGCTTTGGTTAGACTTCTTCACGACTTGGGGGTGAAAGTTTGTGCTGCCGTCGGCCATTCTTCGGGTGAGATCGCGGCTGCATACTGTGCCGGTGCAATTTCTCAGGAGTGCGCTTGGCGTATTGCTTATTGGCGTGGTAAGTCATCATTCTTTGCATAAAAAATTGAAAAGCATCGAACTAATCGCTTTTATCGCATTAGGAAAATTGTCTGCCAACCTGGCGAGATCTCCATCGCAGCCGAAAGGTACCATGGCTGCAGTTGGTTTGAGCCTCGACAAGACTTTGGAGTTCATTGACCGGGTCAATCAATCCGGGATCGAGTCTGTCGGAAAGCTCACTATTGCTTGCATGAATAGCAGTAACAGCCACACCGTCAGTGGCAGTGTTGCAAATATCAACGCACTTATCGCTATGCTCAACGAGGAGAAGATCTTTGCACGCAAGCTGAAGGTGGAGATGGCGTACCACTCAAAGTTGATGGAACCCATTTCACAAGAGTACGCCGAATGCATCGGAAAGATCAACCAGAGTTCTCACACGGTTCAGCATTCCGAGGTTCAGTTCTTCTCGTCGGGATATGGGACCCTGATACAACATTCAAAGCTGCAAGACGTCAAGTACTGGACCAAGAACTTGACCTCCCCCGTGCGATTCAACGAGTCAGTGACGGCCATGCTACAAGCCATGACCGAAACGAAAGGCGATGGCAGTCAATCATATCTGATTTCAGACATCATTGAAGTCGGGCCCCATTCCGCCTTACAGGGGCCTCTTCGAAACATCATTCAGGACGTCAGAGCCAATGGCGACGTGACATATCATCACGTGCTCAAACGGGGCGAATCTGACTTGGAAGTTCTCTTGGGCGGAGTTGGATCCTTGTTTTCTCGCGGTATTGAGGTTGACCTGCTCAAGGTCAACCACGTCCCTGGAGTCCAGCCGTCGATGATGATTGATCTCCCTCGGTACCCTTTCAATCACACACGGGAGTACTGGAACGAATGCCGACTCAGCAGAAACTTCCGCTTCCGCCCGTATCCTCGCCATGAACTATTCGGAGCGCCCGTCAATGACTGGGACGGAAAGCATGACGCAATCTGGCGCAACTGGATTCGCCTGTCGGAGAATCCATGGGTTGAACACCATACCATCTCGGGATCAGTGCTTTATCCTGCTGCAGGCATGCTTGTCATGGCAATTGAGGGTTGCAAACAGCTAGCAGAGCGTTCAAGCCCAGGAAAGCCAATCAAAGGCATCCGGTTCCGTGAAGTATCGTTTCATTCGGCCTTGCAGGTCCCCGAGGGCTCACTGGGCGTAGAGTCACACCTGTACCTTCGCCCCGTGAAACAGGCTGCCTTGGAGGCCAAGGCTTCAGTTTGGCGCGAATTTCAGGTTTGCACAGCCCAGGACGATGATGAATGGCGAGAACATTGCTGCGGTCAGGTTCTCGTGGAGTACGATGAGGCCGCGACGGCTGTAGATGGCGGTCTCGAAGAACAGGCTCTTTGGGCTCACTGCGAGGCCAGGATTGACCAGGCTCAACAGAACTTCAAGAGCTACGTCCCCTCCGACAAGATCTACGAAGCTTGGAAGAATGTCGGCTTAGTGTTTGGTCCAACCTTCCAGACCGTGGAAAGTGCCGTAGTCGACCATGTATCCGGCGTCACCATGGCTAGGGTCAAGCCTACCACAGCTCTTCTGAAGACTCTGATGCCTCACAACTACCTACAACCTCATCTGATCCATCCTACAACATTGGATGGTGCGCTCCAAGCATGTCTAGTGCCTCTTGTATCCGACCCCTCCAGGAAGCAAAAGAATGCCATTGTTCTCTCTTTCATGGAAGAGCTTTGGGTTTCGAACTCTGATCATCTGGAAGATGGGTATCTTGTCATTGCGGACTCTGAGTCTCACGGCCGCAAGAAGCATATGATGTCATGTACCGCCGTTGACTCTCGTTCAAAGAAGCCCATGATCCGAGTTTCTGGATGTATTGTGACAGAGGTGGATGGCAACGATGACTCACCCTCCGAGCATGACCCCAGACACCGAGCATGGAACATTGACTGGATGCCTGACCCCGAATTTCTCAAAACTGAGAAGACAGAGGATGCTTTCAGAGGACCCAATGGATTCCAGAACTATTTGGGTGCTCTGGCTCATAAGAACTGCTCGATGAAGCTTCTTGACGTCAGCAATCAAGCTTCTCCCTTCACGAAAGACGTCCTATATACCTTGGCTCAGCGTTATGCGCAGTACGACTTGGCTGTGGCCTCGTCATGCTTCCTGGACCAAGCACAGAAGATTGTTTCTGGCGATTCCGTGCAGGTCAAGATCTTTGATGTGATGGAGGACCCGGCTTCACAGGGCTTTGAAGCGGCTTCATACGATGTTCTATTTGCGCCTGTTGGTATTATTCCAAATGCAGACATTGATGGGTTTCTAAACAGGTGTATCTGTCTTCTCAGACCTGGTGGGAAACTCATCTTGACGGCTGCGAATAGTTCTGTTGTGGCCAGAAGCTGGGGCGAATACCTTAGCGATACAGGGCTCGTCGGCCTCGATGCTGTACTTAGCGATCAAGATTCATCGATATTGGTTACGAGCACTCCAATATCTCGTGTACCTGACGTTGAATCTGCTTCTGGGAGCTACTACATTGTAGGAGACCTCACTTCACCGTTCCAGCGTGGCATGGCCGATAGACTGTCATCCTCCTTGCTGGCAAAGGGCTTGAAGACCAACATCACTACGATCCCACAGTATTCCCAACTTGTAGCGTCAGCAACGATGGAGGAAATCTCAGAGAGCACTTGCATTGTACTCAATGAGCTGGAAACGCCTTTACTGGTCTCGGCCGATGAAAGCGTCCTGGAGGCTGTGAAGGCCATGATAACTGGGAAGCGCCTACTATGGGTCAACCGGGATTCATCCCCTGATACATCTCTCATCAACGGTTTTGCTGCAAGCATTCGTCTGGAGAGACGCAACCTCCAATTCGTCACTCTCACTTTCGACTTCGTAGAGAGCGACGACACTGTTTTCAACGGGATCACCTTGGTAGACGAACGTCTTTCAAGCGCCAAGGGGCAGGTCGAGACCTCATACAAGGTCATCAATGGTCTGATCACTATTCCGCGCCTTGTCCAGGCGTCGGCAGTGACGCAGCACATCCGACAAACTTTAAACGACGACACTTCCGAAGTTGCCTTTGGGGCAGATTCGAGTCGGCCTCTGCGACTTCAGATTCAAACCGTTGGTCTTCTGAGTTCGCTGCGTTTCGCCAATGATCATCTGCACTTGGCCCCTCTGGAGGATCTTGAGGTTGAGTTCCAGACCATGGCGACTGCCGTCAATTTCAAGGACCTGGCAGTAATGCTTGGCAAGATCCAAGAGACGCCTGTAGGCCTCGAAGCTGCCGGTATTGTCACCCGAGTAGGGTCTGGGGTTACTCGCTTCCAGCCTGGCGATCGCGTTTTTGGCTTTACCTTCAACGGCGCTTATTCTACGTACGGCAGAGGTGCTGAAGGCACCATTGCCAGAGTTCCCGAAGGCCAATCATTTGCTCAGGCTGCAGTCATTCCAATTGTGTACACGACTGCATATGCCTGTCTCTATGACATTGGTGAGCTGGAGAAACGTTTGAGACGTGGCCAAAAGCCTAGCGTGTTGATTCATGCGGCGGCTGGCGGTGTCGGCCAAGCCGTCATCCAGTTGGCTCAGCGCGAGGGTCTCGAGATCTTTGCTACAGTTGGAAGCATCGAGAAACGTGACTTCCTCGAGAAGACTTACCGAATATCACGGGATCACATTTTGTCGAGCCGCGACCTGACCTTCAAAGATGGTGTTCAGAGGTTGACTGGCGGCCGGGGAGTCGACATCGTCATCAACAGTCTTTCTGGTGACACGCTTCGTGCTACTTGGGAGCTTGTTGCACCGTTTGGATGCTTCGCGGAGATCGGTTTGGCGGATATCGAATCTAGATCTCGCATCTCCATGGGAACTTTTGCTCGAGGCGTGAGATTCGAGTCTCTGGAATTGAACTACATGCGACAAACAGATCCTGCGCGTCTAGACGACCTTTTTTCACGCGCCATGGGGAACGTTATCGGGAGTGGTCTTGAGCTTGTGACACCCATCACAAAGTTTTCCATCTCCCAAATCCAAGATGCCATGCGATTCATGCAGTCAGGAAAGCACATTGGAAAGATTCTCATTGAGTTCAAGTTGGAGGATTTGGTTCAAGTGGTTGAGCCGTGCAGACCCCGTGCCGAATTCGCTCAGGATGCTACCTACATTGTTTCTGGTGGCTTTGGTGGTCTTGGGCGGGAAATCATCCGTTGGATGGTGAAACAGGGCGCGCGCAACCTCATTGTTACTTCACGAAATGGGCCCGTTGATGCAGCTGCAAAGGATCTCGTTAAAGAAATCCAAAACAGTGGCGCAAAGATTGTCACTCCTTCTTGCGACATAACCGACAAGAAGGCGCTGGAAGAAGCTATCGCTCGGGCTCTTTCTAATCTGCCGCCAGTTCGTGGATGCATCCAGGCTTCTACAGTCCTCAGTGTAAGTTTCGCTCCAGCATCAGCATCGCTTAATGACATTGCTAATTCCTCGATTCAGGACAACGTTTTCAGCGAGATGAATCTCAGCGAGTGGAATTTGGCTGTGGATGTCAAGGTGACTGGAAGCAGGAACTTGTGGGAAGTCCTTACAACCAGGAGTGATGCCTCAACACTCGACTTCTTTGTCATGCTGTCTTCTCTTACCAGCGTCACTGGCAACAACGGTCAGGCGAATTACAGCGCGGGTAACTCGTACCAAGACGCAATGGCACGGTTCTTGTCGGCCCAGGGCCACAATGTCGCCGCCCTCGATGCCCCAGTGTTGACCGATGCTGGGATGGTCGCTGCAAGACCCATGTTGAGGGAGTATCTTCTCTCTATCGGCTGGGCCAGCATGTCGGTTGAGGAGCTTATCAATGCGCTGGACTACTACTGTCGCCCCAAATCTCAAGGTGTGGGCTTGCGAGCTAAGGATGCCCAAGTCATTCCGAGGCTTTGGCTTCCCAGATATTCGGCGGCTGAAGGGGCTGAGCAGCCGACATGGCAGCATGAACCGATATACAATCATCTGGTTTTGAAAGGCGCTCATTGTGGTGATTCGCTGCCCGGAAAACAAGGATCTACTAAACGCTCACTTAGCGATGCAATCGGGGCGGCTGAGTCTCTAGAGGATGCCGAACAACTCGTACGTGAAGCCTTGCTGAGACAACTGGCCAAGATTCTTAGCTACGAGCTAGCAGACCTTGACTCCTCCAGACCTTTGAATGCGTATGGAGTAGACTCTCTCGTGGCTGTAGAGCTCCGAGTGTGGCTGACAAAGGAGGTTGGCGCTGACATTTCGGTCTTTGAGATTACGAGCGGTCAGCGCATCAGCCAGCTTGCTGGAAAGGCCGCCGCTACTTCAAGATTTTGGTCAAAAATCAAGGTTCAGTGAAGTCATCGATGAATTATACCGAATCTTATGTTCGGTCGGAAGAGCCAGGTATCGATTGTAGAAAGATCAGGAATGCCCAGGCTTTGCACGAAGTCCGTAGATCACCTCGTAACACCAGGTATAATGTACCATCATGGCGCCGTTTGTTAATAGTAGCCTGAAGGTAACTAGGAATTTAGAATAATGACAGAATCCGAAGTAATTATGCCAGAATCCAGGTAGATAAATTTCTCAGTCACCCGTTTGGTCAAAGGCACTCGTGAAGTCGGACAGTGCCGTCGTTCAATTCAAAACTCTTGTCTCTCTAGGTTCCCTCGGGCTTCATAGCACTACAGTCCCAGCGAGTTGTAATGCAAGTCTGCGGAGGTCTGTGGATGATTTACTTCTCGGCAAATTCTCAAGTCATTCGCTTGCATGTATCGCGGGTCTTTACTAATTTTAGAACCATTCGACGAGTCGTAACACGGAAGTCTTTATTAAATCGCTCAAATTTATCATTCGGGTAGCCGAAGGACCCATCTTGTATCAGAACAAGGTCAGAAGTCAAGCGCCGCTTCCGTAACAACTGGAAGGTGGGCATGCGATCCCACATGACCCGGGATATGATGACGGTGCGGATCCATCAGCCTGACCTGGCCATTGCGCACAATAAAGATGCGGTCAAGCGGAAAGGAGTACAGCTCAGGAAGAACACCGCACTAATCTATACACTGAGTAGGAATGATATAAAAAGACCAAGGGGTGGGTGTTTGACTTGCTTTCCCGACCTGGAACTATCATCGCGAATTGAACTTTTCTCACAACTGCCCAACATGGTTTCTCAAGTACCCCTCACAGTAATTCTTGGAACTCATAGTGTAGGCAGTGCCTGAGGTTGTCAACTGAGTTTACTGAACGAAACTGATATTTTTCTAGGTTGGAGACTGCGTTGTCGACCCTCAAACCTCCCACTTCGATAGCGAGCAGGACGTCCAAGCTCTTCTAGATGCCTTCCACAGCCGTGGATACAGGCACCTCGATACAGCCCGAGACTACTCTCCAAATGCCCCAGGTGCATCCGAGTCACGTCTTGGTAAGTCCAAGGCTGCTTCTCGATTCTCAATTCACACGAAAGTCCACAGTGCAGACCCCGGAGACCATCAATCAGCGAAGCTCGAACTCAGCATTAGCCGATCGCTGAGCGATCTCCAAACGCCCACCGTTGAGACAATGTTTTTGCATTTTCCAGACCGCCAGACTCCCTTTGAGGAAACGATCAAAAAAATGGATGCCGCTCTTCAGCAAGGAAAGTTCAAGAACTATGGCCTTTCAAACTATTCAGCCGTAGAGGTGCAGAGGGTTCTCGATGTCTGCGATCAACACGGATACGCAAAGCCCAAGGTGTATGAGGGACATTACAATGCGATTGTGAGAGGTGGTGAGAAGGAGCTGTTCCCCTTGTTACGCAAGCATGGCATGGCTTTCTACGCGTATAGGTGTGTCATCAAGCTTCGGCAATTCAAAATCGAATTCGAGCCTAACTTTTGTACAGTCCCGCAGCTGGAGGCCTTTTCTCAGGACATGCTGCTTCTTCAGGGCGATGGAAGAATGACGTAAGTCCGAGGACCATCTTTGAATCCCGCACCATAATAACAGAAAAAGAACTTCTTAGGCAAGGCTTATACTTACCTCTACCGGAAGCCCCCGGTTCGTATCGCGGTAGCCACCATACTCGAGCTTGCGGCAAAACACAATATCGGCGGACATGCAGCTGCCATGCGGTGGACAGCGTTCCATAGCAACTTGAATGCGGAATGTGGAGATGCTATCATCTTTGGTGTTTCCAAGATAGACCAGCTTCGTCAGACTCTCGACACTCTTGAGGCTGGCCCTCTTCCGGGGGACCTTGCAGATGCTATAGCAGCAATCTATAGTACAGTGGAAGGTGCCGAACCACCTTACCACCTTTGAATTGAGTGATACCTGTAGAGACAACTACTTTATGAAGACTTCAATCGAATCCAAGTCTTGCGCCTTACCAGTCGATGCCAACGCATGGTACGCTATCACTCCAATGATATTGAAATCTTGAACAATTGCTACCCAGTGTTTCTCTATTTGACCTTGCCTTTACGAAGTGTTGCATGCATTGGTTTTCCAAGGTACATTTGAAAATGCCAAACTGAGACAACCAGACTCGTGGATGATCCGGCCAGGCCTCCTGCACTCCAGGGTTTGATTTCTGGCTATGTGGTTGCTGCACGGCATCAAACGCCCTAATACGCGACAAGAACTATCGCTAAGGTGGTTGATGTTGGAAAGGGATGTAATTTTGCATTGTTTCTGTATTTTGCAGCCAACTTCAATACGGCCCTCCACGCCATATACCCTTCGGGAGGTCTGCCGCAAGGGCGGCTGCGCCCTTGCCGCTACGGCGTTAAATAGAACAACAACAACAAAAAAATTCAATACGGAATTAGTGGATCTCTGGCTTTTAAAAGTCCGCAGATGAACAAGGCTGACAACGAGGCTTTTGAATATGAGGAAGAGCAGATTTTGGTCAAAGATCGGGGTATTGTGTCAGAGCCCTCCCGGATAGGGGCTAGTTAGAGGTAGTAAGGAGTCCAAGCAACAAAGGAGCAGCTCAGATATATATACAGCGCAGGGAGTACACGTCGGGGGAGGAGCAAATTTCAGTAATCATCATTCTACCCCTAACTGCAGTTGGCCTCTGAGAGCTTCCACCCTGCGTCAACACCCCAACTTGACATATTGGGAGTGTGAGGTTTCGCATTAAATTAGAAACGTTTATTAGTGTGTAGGAAAGCCTCGTATTTTTTTGTCAACTGAGCGAATGCTTTCTCTACCTTTCGATTGTGACTACTTTATGTCTCGAATGAGGGCGAAAAGTGAAGGCTGCATTCCGTGGCCATTGCAGGCGTGAACAAGTAGTTCAGGAAATTGTGACAGTTAGATCGAAGGATGCGTATTACTGATCAACACTGCTGGACGGTCTGAACCTCGATCGAGATAACACGGCTCATTCAATGAATATTAAGTAAAGAGTATCACTGTTGGTATTCCTTTCACAGGGAACTTGGTTCGAACCGTAGGGCCCTGGGGTGACGAAGTATCAATATCTCTGTATTGATTGATTCTGCGTAAGGAGTAGAAGGGAGATTCCAACCGGAGGTTGGGTGGGTAGTCGAGGTCTAATTGTACTCCCTCGAGGTGGCCCATGCTCTGCCCTTAATCGTGGTCGAATTGGACTTCCAATCCGACACCCTCCTAAACTTGGCCTCCCTAGGGCTGCCCTTTATTACCTCCTCGCGGCACGGTTAGGCTACGGGGACTTTAAATAATATTATTAACGCTTTAACTATATAGAAGCACTATTTACCTACTCCTGTAGAGGGGTTAAGGAGGTAGACCATCTAGTCTATTACCGAAAGACCCTACTAAGGAAGCAATAGTAGCCTACCTTCTACCTTTGTAGCCGCTAAGAGCCCGTAGGACCTATAGGGTCCCTCGATCGCTACTTTAAGGGGCTAATTACTGACTCTAAAGGCTTCCAGGCCTTCCTCTACGTAATAGACTTCTAGAAGATCTGCCCGCGATATTAGGAAATAGGTTATAACCTATCTTTTAAACGATAAACTACCTTTATTAAGAAACTAGATAGTTATAACGGAATTAGGGTAGTAGTGGGAACTAGGGATAGATAGAACACATAGTAGCTTACGAGTAAGACTTAGAGGACGTCAGGATACGGCGTGTACTATACAGTATATAGTCAGAGCCTGCGACCCTCCACGCCACATACCCTCCGGGAGGTCTGCCGCAAGGCGGCTGCACCCTTGCCGCCATGGCGTTAAATATAAAACAAAAACAAACAAACAAACCATTTATTACCTAGCCAAGAACGATTTAAATAGCATTCCCCTTGCTCAACGCCGTCAACAACTCAATATACCTCCCAAGCAACACCTCCGCATCACCCTCCCTATACACGCTGCTCTATAACTTGGCAGTCACAAGCGGATCCCTCGTCGGATCATCACTCATCTCCACCAGAACATCATACGGCGTGCGCTCCCAGCTCGCCACTACCTCAACGATCCGCGCACCGCCCACGGCCCCAGACTCGGCCGCCCCCTGGCAGTAATCAAAGACCGCCTGGAATAGCGGCGCGCACGTCATCGCCCATGGCAAGACGACCGTATCGTCCAGTCCCAGACGGGCCGCGATCACGTCGTGCGGCACGACCGAGTGCGCCATGGCCTGCCGTACCGCCCCCTTGGCGGATTCGATGGTGGCGGTAAAGGAATCGGAGGAGGCGTGGAGGCGCAAGGGCAGCAGATTGGCAAAGTACCCCATGGTGGACAAGTCCGCCACGGACGAGCGGTTCGTGTCGGCTAAGCCAATGGATACCTGCGCCTGCTTGGACAGATTCGAAAGCAGCGCGGCGTACGCCGCAAGATAGAACGTCATGGGCGTCGTCCGGAGTTTCTTGGTGCGCTCTTTGATTCTAAACGCAAACACGGCAGACAGGCGGGACAAGGCGGTGTGCTGGTCCCAGCTCACGGGTCCTCGGGCGCGCTTCGCGCCGGGGAGGGGCAGCAGCAGGAGCGGTGCGGGCAGAGGCTTGTAGAGACACGTCCAGTACGCAATGGACGCGTCCATGCCCCCCGAGGCGAGGAGGGTGCGTTGTTTGACCGCGAAGAAGTCGGTGTACTGCGGTGCCGGGGGGGGGGGGAGGACAACGCCGGCGTAGAGCTGGGACAGCTCGGCGACGAGGTTTTTGGTGGTGGAGCCGTCGCCGGCCAGGCGGTGGTAGGCGAGCACAAAGGAGGTGGGCCGTGGGCGACCAAGTGGAGAGGGCGATTTTGAAGGTTTCGCCGTTCGCCAGGTCGTAGGCTTCCTTTTGCAGCTTGGCCAGCGCGGCGTCGGCCTCGGCGCGGAAGGCGACGGAGACGGCGCGCAGGCCCCAGGTCGGGGCGGGGAGGACGTGCAGCTGCGGTGTGGGGGCGGAGGCTTCCGAGGGGCGGAAGGCCGTGCGGGAGGTTTCGTAGCACGTGATGGCGGCCGTCACGGCCTATGCGAGCTTATCGGTGCTTAGGCTGCCTTCCATGAATACCCCGATGGTGTTGTGGGAGATTGTCGCGTCGGGGAGGGAGGCAGGCTGCCGCGTGTACGAATACTGCTGGATCAGCGACATGGGGGCCTTGCGTACCACGCCGTCGAGGGGCTCGTTGGCTTCGATGGTGGTGGACAGCGCGGTGAAGGCGCCGTCGGAGGACGCCTCTGTGGAAGAGTCCTCGGAGTGTTTTGCGGGGCCTTGGGCGTCGGCGATGCGGGGGATGGCGGCCAAGGAGAGGCGGGAGGCGCCTTCGGCTGCTAGGTCGTCGATGGACGCGCCGGAGAGGACGCGCAGAATGGGGATGTCGACGAGGAGTTGTTTAGAGAACCTATGGGTGTGAAGCTTGCTGTTAGTGGACTGTGCTGTGGTGGGGAATCGGTGAGAGTGGGAGTGAGCGCCTGCGTACCATGAAGCGACGGTGATGGCGCCGAGCGAGTCGATGCCCTGGTCCAGGAGGGGAGCGGCCGCGTTGACGCTCTCTTCCGGCGGGATATGAAGCACGCCGCGCATCTTGTCGGAGAGGCTCTCTTCTCTGTTGTATCATTGCACCGTCAGCTCCGGCCCATCACGGCAACCCCACTAATAGCCGCCCGAACCTGCTCCATCGTCGTCGCCGTTGCCAACATCTCCTTGACGCCCATCTTGCTCCCGCCCGCATCAGCGGCATCGCCCCTGCTCTCCGGCGTCTTCAGATTCCCGAATCGCGGGTCATGGTAGAACTTGATGGTCTCCTTGTGCCGCGACTCCAGCGCGGGAATACCGCTACCAATCTCCGTCTCGGACATGTCAATGGCCTTCTTGGCGTGCACGCCGTCGACGCCGTGGACCCGGCGGCCGGATACGACTGCCTCGGCAAAGAGGGTCAGGAATTCGGCTTCGCGGCTGTTGCGGGTCAGGTAGCCGATGCCCATCACGGCGCCGATGTGGATTATGGAGGCCTGGTATTTTGTCAGCTTGTCGGCTTGCACATTTACCAAATAGTATAACTATTGAATAACTACAATAAAATAAAACAAAATAAAATAAAAACAACTTACAGCGAGACCCTTGCTCCGCCTGTATTGCCCCAGCGCCTGCAGATACGCGTTGGCAGCAGTGTAATTCGTCTGGCCCGGATTACCACCAAACAGCGCGGTACTAGAAAACATGACGAAGAAGTCAAGCGGGTCCTTTGTCCGGATCGCAGAACCGGTCGTGGAAGATCTTGGCGCCCGGGACTTTGGACGTGAGCACCACGTCCATCGTCGCCAGGTCCATGTTGTTCAGCAGCGCGTCCCTGAGCACCAGCGGGCCGTACGCCACACCACCCACCGGCGGTAGGTTATGTACGTCGCGAAGAGTGCCGGCGTCGATAGATTCTGCCTTGGATGCGTCCCTATATCTGTTTTTGGCTGTTCTTGTCAGATGACGGTGACTCTCCAACAGGATGCCGCCGAGACGTACATGGCGAGCACGGTCACCTTCCCGCCGAACCTCTCCATATCCTCAAGCCACCCGGCCTCCAGCCTCTCGGGATTCCGGCTAGATAACACAACATACCGCCCGGCATGCTTGACGATCCACGCCGCGATCGAACGCCCCATGGACTGCGAAAGCCCGACGAGGAGGTACGTCTTGTCCTTGACAAATAGCGTGCCCGCGTCCACGAGGCTGACGCGGACGGGGACTTAGGGTTATCGACTATCGCGTCGAGGGCGTCGTGCGCGTCGGCGGGCTTGGTGACGGGGCAGGAGGCGGTGGTGTCTAACAGTGGATCCAAACAATCTCGCCTGTGTACCTTCTCGAGTTGTGCACAAGCTATCTCCCTGTCGTCTACCAACACGCTGAGGTCTCCATGCGGGAGACATAGGCAGCCTGGCTGGGCGCGGCCTCATCTGTATTGCGAAGCCAAGCCCGTGTAGGCGAGTGGCCTGGGGGTGTTCAAACAATCACGTCCAGCCATTAATAATGGCTAGCATGCCTTGACCATCGAGGGTCGACACTTCTCGGCGGCTACTGGCACAAGACCATCAAAGATCGAAGAGGCATGATCCCCAACACTGTGCCTACGAACCACGAGTAAGAATACGAGGCATTCCGCGAGCGACGTACGCAAGGTCAGCGACAGTATGCTCAAGCCGGGTCATCTCTTGGGCATTTTCCAATAATCCGTAATATTTTTTTAAGAAGTTGTCAGGCCCATCCCAGTACACTCGTTACAACGATTGTCACACCATGCCTATGAAACAATATGGTCTTACACAAGCATGACTAAGTTTGCCAAGGATATGCCAGTATAAAGGGTCTTCCACTCACTATATAGATAGTCGGGATATTCCCATAGCCACTCGTTCTTCATACTCATCAATACATCCCATTGACCCCCTACCTGATAATCGCTGCCCAACAGTTATGAGCCCAGTTGTCTTTCTGACCACTGGATACTCTGAATAAGCATCACACAGTCAACTACCTCTTTGTCTATTAGCAGCCCAGGCAGGCACCTGGTCAATCCACGGGTATCACAACCGACCTATTTGTCTATCGAACAAGATGTCTACCGTACAGACTACTATTCGCCTTAAAAGCCAATCTGACTGGCCAGACTGGTATACCTTCATCAGGATGAATGCCAAATCTAACGGGATATGGCAGTTCTGCAACCCTGACTCTGATGAGGCCTTGACTGCGCCTATCAGACCACAACTGCCAGTCGACCCAAATAGCGACCAAGTTACTCTGTTTGACGCCAACAGCAGAGTATATATCGAGGAGCTTAGGCAGTACGAGCGAAGAACCCAGGCGCTTCAGAAAACCATGAGAGACATCACCACCACTATCGAGCCAACCATGCTCTCCTGGCTAGTGGATGCTGATACTCCAAGAGAAGCCCTGCGAAGCCTGAAGGACAGGTATCAACGATCTCCTCAAGCGGAGAAAAGACTTACCTACAAGACCTATAGAGATCATCTCATGAGGATCAAGAGATCAGGCACCCAAGAGTGGATTCAATCTTGTGAGACCAATCTCTCCAAAGCAGTCAGATTGGGCTGTGAAGAGATGAGTGTACCTCATCAACAAACCACCCTTCTCAACGCATTGAAAGGGGTATATCCAGACTTCGTCGCTCCCATGGCTAGGGATACAACCAGGGAAGAAATTGACGACGTTGATCCATCAGAACGGCTGACAGGCAAGAAAATCCTTCAGCATTTGAGAACCTGGCTAGAGGCTGGGCATGGAGATGAAGACTCCAAATCAGGCGGTGCATATGCCACTTGGCAACAGCGTGAAGAAGGCCAATCTCCACGGGTTTCAGCCAAGGGCAACACCAACAACGCTTCTTTTGGCCGAAAACCAAAGGATAAGGACAACAGGCCGAAACCCTTTTGTCTATTAGATGGGAAGAAGCACTTTTATCAGGAATGCTTCTATTTGAACCCATACATTCGTCCATCCGGCTGGACTGGAGACACAGCGAAGATCCAGATGGCTCAAGATTTCCTTGCCAACAACCCTAGGCTAAAGGAAAAGATAGAGCAAAGCAGGACCAAGAGCGTCTCTCCAGACCAATTGGCAGAACAGAAGGCCAGCAAGGCCAACTACATACGGGCATCCAGTCCATCAGACTCAGATACTGACTGGTCGGATACCAGCTCAGTGCCAGAAGAACCAAATGGCAGCTGTCAGCACATCGCTCAAGCCAGCGATAACAAACACGCTGTACTTGTTGACAGCGGGGCATCAGATACCCTCACATGGGACAAATCTCGCTTTGCAGATCTAAACCCTGTCAAGAAGACCTTTGACACCCCAAATGGGCCTATTATTGCAACCGCAAAAGGGACCATGATAGTCAATGCAGTAGATGCAATGGGCCAACCTCATCAATTGCGAATCAACAGCGCATATTTAGTACCAGACGCTCCAACTACCCTGATCAGTACCATCAGATTAGAGGAGCAAGGACTTTGGTTCTCGGCAAGGCAACGATGCCTTGAAGACAATCAGGGCAGTCCTCAATTTCAAATCTGGATACTAGAATCACAGTATCATCTCGAGCCTCCTGACGGCCAAGGGGCAGTCTATTTCTCATCCTCTTCTCAGCCTCGAGCAACCAGCAAGGAGAACGCCAAACTGTGGCACGAACGACTCAGCCACGCAAATAAGGCGGCTCTTCAACACCTATCCAAGGCATCCTCAGATGCAGGAATAGAGGGTCTTCTGATAGAGGACTGCGAGACATGTAGACAGGCCAAAGCAATGAGGAGCATCTCAAGACGTCAACCAATTTACAAAACCACTTACCCATTCGAGAGGATCAACATTGACTTCTTTCTGATAGAGGAAGCGTACAATGGGGCGAAAGTCAGTATTATCGCCACATGCCCATACACCAAGCTGAAGCTCCAGAGAGCACTTCCACATCGACGACTTCTTGGCCTCCGATTTATCAAGCAACTAGTCAAGTTTCTCTCAGTGCAATACGATATTGTTGTACGATTTTTACGGCTTGATGGGGATGTGTCTCTACAGACCAACATAGAGGACTACACCTCCGAGGAAGGGATCATTCTGGAGAGAACAGCACCATACACATCAGCACAAAACGGCCAAGCCGAGAGAGCTGGGGGAGTTATGTTTGCAGCAGCAAGAGCTCTCTGTATACAGTCAAACTTTCCCCCACAACTCTGGCCAGAGACAACAGCGGCAGCCGTCTATCTTGGCAACCGAACTCCAAGAAGGAAGATCAACTGGATGACACCAGAAGGAAAGACGAATGCGTGGCTGAATGCCAACAAGGGTACAAAGCGCCCAGAACTATCATCGCTTAGCCATCTCAAGAGATATGGTTGCAGAGCCTATCCTCTGACCAAAAACTACATGGCTGGCCGCCAAAAGTCAGCCAAGATGGCACCTAGAGCTCATATTGGCTATCTCTGTGGATATGATAGCTCGAACATCTATCGCATATGGGTCCCTACTCTGAATCAGGTTTTCAGATCCAGAGACGTGTCATTTGACGAATCAGTTGTCTACAATCCTTCAGAAGTCCAGCAACTTGATGCCGTACAGATAAGAGAGCAGACAGGGCATCTAGACCTGTTGGAACTCCATGACGATATTGATCACGATATCGAATCCATTCTAGAGGATTTCGCGGCCCCAGATACCTATGCAACTCATCCGTCAGACCGCCAAAGTTCTATTTTCGCTCCAGATAATAGTCTTCCAACTCTACCTTGTCTTAGGGAAGAAGTGACGCTAGGTAACCGCCTATCCAGCCAGCCTGGCAGTTCTGTAAGAGGAACAGAAACCAGCCTCGATATCTCTTCGGCTGGGGGGGTGATGTCTAGTAGCCCTCCACTTCCATCTTCATCGTCAGCCATTACTTCAGACGAAGTAATCCATGACACCATCTATGTCAACACAGAAGAGACAGTGTCTCAACAAGAAGAAAATCAACCCTTACATAGGGACCATCAGATCGAACCTGGGTGGGTGGAAGGCTCCCCTCGACCAGAAGATTCATCACCAACCCAATCAGCGACTTCACCAACTCCAACGAGTGGAGATGGTAGCAATACTTCCAACAATAACACTTTGGAAGGTGTAGGTCAACAGCCCCTCAGCAACGTTATCAAAAGACGCCAGAAATACGACAAAAGTGAAGGGGTTGACTCTTCCAACATCCTGAAATCCCCGAGGCGACGGAAACCAAGTAAAGAGGCAGCAGGCTCTGAATCGAGAGGTCTCTATCAGAAGCAGTATATCGCCTACATATCCGCCAACACAAGCGCACTCCATAGCGCAACGATGGATGCGACAAGAAAGATGCACAAGAGAGATCTTCCTCCAACTCCCAGAAACTGGAGAGAGGCTCAAAAGCACCCCTTCTTCAAGGAATGGAAAGCTGCTTGTGAATCTGAGCTAAAACACCATTGGGATATCGCCACATGGAAGAGAGTTCAGATCTGCAACGTCGACAAGGAAAAACACTTTATTATCCCCTTATTATGGGTGTTCACTTATAAGTTCGACAAGCACGGCTATCTTCACAAGTTCAAAGCAAGGATTTGTGTCCAAGGCAATCTTCAACCGCCGAACGATCTCGACACTTCAGCATCAACTCTTGCTGCCAGAACCTTCAGAACCATGATGGCCCTTGGAGCCAGGTTTGGACTTCGTTTCTGGCAAAAAGATGCAGTCAATGCGTTCACAAACGCCTGGCTAGATGAGGTGGTGTATGTCAGACACCCACCTGGCTTTGAGGAATATGAGAGTTGTCTTTTGCTTCTCAGAGCTTTATATGGCCTCAGGAGGTCGCCTCTCCTCTGGCAACGTCACATTACCAAAACTATGAAGCAAATAGGCTTTCGCCAACTTGAGGAAGACGAGTGTGTCTTCATGAGAGATGGGATCATCGTCTTTATATTTGTAGACGATATAGTGATCGCTTTCCTCCCTGACCTGCAGGAAGAGGCCAAAAAGATCACTGATGATCTTCACAACCATTACCAACTCAGAGATATGGGCGATCTCCGATGGTTTCTTGGCATCAGAATTATCAGAGACATCAATGCCAAAAAGATATGGCTATCCCTCGATAACTACATTGACTCTCTTGAGACCAAGTATAAGGTCCAAAACAACAAAGGATGGCCAATGACTCCAATGGCACTTGATCAACTTGTCAAATACGATGGTCAAGCGTCAAAACAGACAATCATCGAATATCAGAGCAAGGTTGGATCTCTCAACTATGCAGCTGTTATTGCCAGACCCGATATATCACATACAACATCAAGACTCTCTGAATATCTTCAGAATCCTGGTCCATCGCACATGGAAGCGGCAGACAGATGTCTTGCCTACCTTGCCCGAACCAAGGGATTAGCAATTGAATACGATGGGTCAGCAGACGGAAGACTGTGCTGTTCTTCCGACGCAGCATTTGCTGATGACCTCAATACACGACGAAGCAGTCAGGGGTATATCACCATGCTCTTTGGTGGTCCTATTGAATGGAGAGCCACAAAGCAGACCTGTGTAGTTACCTCATCAACGGAAGCAGAACTAGTTGCTCTCACTCAAGCCACAAGAGAGTATATGGCAACCATAAGGTTAATGGAGAATCTCCAGATTCAACCAGACGGTTTCCCTACTATTTACTGCGACAACAGTCAAACACTTCGTCTTCTGACAGATGAAAAGCCTCACAGAACCTCCAGGCTGAAACATATCGATATACAGAATTTGTGGGCTCGCCAAGTCTGTCGGAAAGGAGACATCACTTTCAAGTGGATGGATACCAATAGCACTATCGCTGATGGTCTAACCAAACCACTGAACGCACAAAAACACCGAGAATTCGTTCGTCAACTTCGTCTTGTTAACATCACACACCTGCTGGGCCAGGAAGAAGTGTGAATAGCTTCAAGCAAAGACTTGAACCTAGGGGGGTGTGTCAGGCCCATCCCAGTACACTCGTTACAACGATTGTCACACCATGCCTATGAAACAATATGGTCTTACACAAGCATGACTAAGTTTGCCAAGGATATGCCAGTATAAAGGGTCTTCCACTCACTATATAGATAGTCGGGATATTCCCATAGCCACTCGTTCTTCATACTCATCAATACATCCCATTGACCCCCTACCTGATAATCGCTGCCCAACAGAAGTATTTAAGTAATACATGGCGCTCAGCAAGACGAATCTTCAAGAGTGCCGTCGTCCCCCAGTTGAGTACATTCGCCCGGAACCATGGCCAATATACGTCCGCACATCATCACGCTAGGTATTTGATCGCGAGAATGACTCGGAACGTGCCAATATCCGAATTGGTTTGGCTAATGATCTGAGGAAAAGAACGCGACGTACGCGATGGGTGTCGCCAGTATCGTTGTATACTCGACGTTCTTTGCTCGGGGATGGCGTATCCCATCGGGTGCTGATGGACAGCACTTTCGCCAAGGGGCGGGGTAGAGCCAATAAGGGCTTGCAAATCTATTAAGTTAACCAATAGGGCTGCAGTACCTCTATTTCCTATAAATTTTGGGTGTGCCAGAGGTACCAGCAATGTTTGCTAATACATAACGGTACATTACAATCTAAGCAGCCTGTTACGGCCAGCTAGTCGTAGGGGTAGTTTGCAGAAGTTGAGGCTGCGGAACTGGTAACAGTAATCGTAGTCATGGAATAGTTTCAAGGAAACTATGTCTGTCAATCGTAAGGGTGGGTAAGACTTCGGTGATCAATCGTAGTCTTGTCAAGGTAGTAGCTGAAAGCGGATGTTAATCCTGATACGAAGTTAATTGCTGAAGAGCTATGGAAAGTCTGTCCTAGAGTCCAGCTCAAGTCCATCCTTATATACAAGTCCTGATCCTGAACATGTCCCTTGTCCCTTGGGTCGTCTTGGGTCATTCTGATTCAGAATGATCGTTTAGCCCCCAAGTCGTGTTGGATCATATTGATCCCAAATGATCCTTATCTTATCATCACGTGACTTGTACCATAGTTCTTCCGTTCCGTGAGAGGGTGCCTTGTGTCCCCTTGTCCTGTGCATGTATGGCGTATCGTAACCGTCGTAAGCCTGCGGGGCAGGCCCTGTTCTTGGTCGTGCATGTTGGGTCGTAACACAGCCCTTTCGAGTTGTCTGCCGTCGTTGCCGAGCGATGTCATTCCCAGATATCTCCTTTAAAGCCTTCCTATTACCACAATAGGTACAAGGTGAAGATACCTTTCTTGATCCCTTCCTATGCTGTTCCCATGGAATAGAGGTATTCCTTTTGTCTGTAGCCCGTCTAGCCCTAGGGCCCTCCCTAGACAACGGTGCTGTATTCGTCCACTGGGCCCACTGCTCTACGAGGCTCTGCGGAACGTATTGGAGGAACAGTTCAAGCGGGCTTGCCGGCAGCCCCCGTATCTCTTGGGCCCGGGCCGGCACGTTGAAGGGTCGGAAGGAGCCCGGAGGACCATGCTGAGTTGCCGGAGGTTCGTGGGGCCGGACTGTAGCTGCGTCACAGCGCTCGGGCGTACAGTCTGTATTACAGGCAGCAGTAAGGTCTTCTGGGTGGACCTCAACTACTTTACAGCTGCGTATAGAAGTAATAGAAGCATTAGATGCAATAGAGGTATCAGAATCACCAGAAGACATCACAGTATCAATCAAAATGGTAATAATAGTGATAATAATAGGCAAAAGAGCATAGGGATGAGTGACGTATCGTCAAGTACCCTTTTGAATGCGGGGTAATGGTGGATACATAGTGGGTATTTCATGGTCTTGGCGAAAGTGCTGTCCATCAGCACCCGATGGGATAAGGCTTCTCAGCCGCGTCGTCGTTCATAGCAAAGGGACGAGGGTAGGAGGCCAACGGCGTTATTACAGTTATCCGGCGTTCGATACTATTTACGGGGAGAACAATGGCTAGCAACAGTGTGGTCGTCAGAGCCGGGGAGATCCGAAATCCAGCGGGAGATAATAAGTTCGATTGTGTTACCTACCTGTTTATGTGAGAAGATACCTAGCGAACGTAAAGTATGTTCCTTGTTGGCTTCTTAAAGGATAACGAGGTCGCCGTTTTAGGTCTAGTGATGCGAAGGGGAGTGGGTGGAGTAACCCCAGCTGACGATGAGATAATTCGGAAGTATCCAGAGTTTCCCAGACAATAGATACACAGATTCATATGGCATATATATCAGATGTGACAGAACTACGTAAGTACTCAGAATAGCCTCACACAGTACAGCTATGTGCGAATTTAGTGTCCTCTTCGTACTCTTTGTGGTGTATGTACAACGCGAAGTCAGAGATGGCTGCCGGATTACACTTACAACAGCGGGATTGGCCAGTTCCGGCTTGTAATCAGAAGTCGTGTAAGGTAGCTTCATTCCCACCAACGAATGATTACTTTATATTAAGAACAGCAAAGTGCACTTCCGGGCAAGTGGTACCAATCCTGCTTATGCCAGTGCACCCTGTGTAAATAACCTTCTATTTGTTATTTCCGAGGCCCGCGATAAGCCTCGACGTTGACGCCCAGGCGGATTCTTGTGAGTCCTTAGCCTGCACAAGGCAGAATTGACTGGCAAGCGCTGCAGCCTGTGCATTTGGCCTTGGCAGATTCATCTCAGGCATCCACGCATGTTGAGAAGTTGTCCTTCAGCAAATGATAGGTCGGAGCGGAAATAATGAGGGGTCGGGCCCTGGACTGCAGCAGTTTATCGGTAATGTTTAACGTGAGGCTGACCTAGCACTTTACGTTTAAGAAGCAGGACTTCCCCTCGTAAAGCTGCGGAATCAATGCCTCTATAATCTGTTTAAGCCTAGCGGAGCTAGATTTCTAATATTTTATGCCTGCTATATAATCGACCTACTAAAACTTAACCCGAAGATACGATCGCCAGCAGCCTACCGACGAAAGATGTACGATCCGAATACCAAAGAGTCAGGTGATGATAATAATAAGAGCGCCGCAGAAAGCAAGAGCGGCTTGCTCAAGCATGGCCGTACCTCAGCACCTGGTAAGCTCCCTCGGAGTCTGGGATGCCAGTCCTTACCAGTCCTTTCTAATGGCGTTGTCAGACTCTGATGCCGATGACTTCCAACCCGGAAAAAAGAGAAAGACTGGTGTTGATCGGCCGGGGGGAGATGCTCTTGTCGCAGAGGACTATACTGTGGGCTGGGTGTGTGCCCTCCCGCTGGAAATGGCTGCCGCGAAAGGGATGCTCGATCAGCTTCATCCGAACTTGCCCTGGCAGGATCCAGCCGACCATAACAGCTACGTCTTGGGTCAGGTCCAAGGCCACAACGTCGTTATCGCCTGCCTGCCTGCAGGCATCTATGGAACAACACCAGCTGCCACGGTCGCGAAAGACTTGCTGCGGACCTTCAAGTCAATCCGGTTCGGCTTGATGGTTGGAATCGGCGGTGGTGTACCGTCGCGAAAACATGATATCCGGCTGGGCGATATCGTGGTTAGCCAACCCGCTGAAACAAGTGGAGGTGTTATCCAGTACGATCGGGGGAAGACAGTACAGGAGGGAGAGTTCCAACGCACAGGATCGCTCAACGCACCACCCCAGGTCCTGTTAGCCGCCCTGGGTCGTCTCCAGGCCGATCACCTAATCGAAGACAGCAGAATCCCCCACTTTATATCTGAGCTTATTAGCAAAAGCCCAAAGATCATGAAGAAGAAGTTCAGTCATCAGGGCGCTCTCCACGATTACCTTTTCCAAGTAGAGTACGACCACGTCGATTCAGACTCTACTTGTGATGAGTGTGATCCTAAGCAGAAGATTCAGCGGGAGGACAGAGACGACACGAATCCAGTTATTCATTACGGCAATATTGCCTCAGGCAATCAGGTAATTAAGCATGGAAAGACACGCGATAAGTTAAGCAAAGACCTTGGGGTGCTCTGCTTCGAGATGGAGGCTGCAGGACTACAAGATTTCCCATGCCTAGTCATCCGTGGTATTTGCGACTACGCGGACTCTCATAAGAACAACCAGTGGCAAGAATACGCAGCTATAACAGCGGCCGCATTTACAAAGGAGCTCCTTTCAGTCATACCGCCAAATAGGGTCCTACAGGAGAAGCTTATACCGCAGTTGGTGTCTGGTAAGTAGATAATTCCTAGCCTAAATATTCTAATTATTTTGTCCTTCTATATGCAAAATTCATTGTTTGAGTTTATCTCCCTAGTTGAACTTTCTTTTAAGGAATATTTAGGTACTAATGCCTCATGCAGATCCTCACCTTCATAAGCTTGTTTCTAACACAAATACGGCCATCTCGGCACAGACGCAGAAGCAGGAGATCAGATATGAGAGCCAAAAACAGGTTGATTGCCATCAAACATTCAAAACGAGCGCATATGAGAAGTTCAAGAATATCAACCCTGACCGAGTCCCGGGCACATGCAAATGGGTGTTAGAGCATCCACGATACACAAAATGGCAGCAGAGCCGTCAGGATGACCTCCTTTGGATTTCGGCTGACCCAGGCTGTGGAAAGTCTGTGTTGGCCAAATCCCTTATTGACGAGGAGATAAATCAATCGAACGAGCATACAGTGTGCTACTTCTTCTTTAAGGACAACGACGACCAAAACAGCCTCGCGACAGCCTTATGTGCTATTCTTCATCAGCTTTTCTATTATCAACCACTCCTTATCCGCCAAGCTATGGCGGCCTTTGAAAAGAACGGAGAGAAACTGCAGACTGAAGTGGATGAGCTGTGGCGTACCTTCATAGCGGCTGGCAAGGACGATCAAGCAGTCAGTGTTACTTGTGTTCTGGACGCTTTGGACGAGTGCTGCGTTGATGACCGACAAAAACTCATTCGGTTTCTAACAAACTTCCACAACCAACCAACGATATCGACGGGGAAGTTTCAAATCAAGTTCCTTGTGACTAGTCGACCATATCAGGACATCGAAACTGAGTTTCGTAACATTCCTGAGCCTCAAACGATTCGTCTGGCTGGAGAAGAGAGTAATGCTGATATTAGCGAGGAAATCAACCTCGTCATTCGACACGAGGTAGCCACAGCCGGGTATAAACTCGGAATAAGTCAGGAAGTCCAAGACGTGTTGCAAGAAAAGCTCTTCGCAGTTCCGCATCGAACATATCTCTGGCTTCACCTTGTAATGGATGAGATTTATCATAGCCCAGGGTGGCCAAAACATGCGTTCATAAAGACGATTAACACTCTCCCGACCAAGGTGGAAGATGCGTACGAGAATATATTAGGCCGCCTTAACTCCAATCAACGAAGAGAGGCGCAGACTCTTCTTCACATCGTTGTTGCCGCCCGCCGACCGCTCACACTGTTGGAAATGGCTGTGGCTTTCCAGTTGGCCCCAGATTCACCAGTTGTTCAGGCACATAAGGACCTCGACCTTAACTCCTCCAATCTCAAGCTACATATACGGCAGCTTTGCGGGCTTTTTGTGTTTATCAACGACGACCGCATCTATCTAATACACCAGACAGCCAAGGAATTTCTAGTTGCACAGGATATTCCCGCCTCTTCAGCAGATAGCTGTTGGAAACACTCCCTCTACAGACCAGATTCAGACACGATAATGACGCAAATTTGTGTTCAATATTTGTCAATTGGGGATACTCAAGAGGATCGGTTCCGTGCTGATACACATAAGCCAGACAACAATACAGCACAATACCCCTTTTTGGAATATTCTGCAATACACTGGCCATCACACTTACGAGGAGCAAATAATCCAAAGGAGGGCTTGCAAAAGCAGATCTTGCGGCTGTATGACATGCGAAACCAGCGATTCGAAACATGGGTCTCAATCTTTTGGCAAACAAACTATCGATACCAAGCGAGGAGTGGCCTCAACAGTGTACATCTGGCTGCATTGAATGGCCATGACGAAGTGTTACGGAGACTACTTGCCTCAGACGACGCTGCGTTGAACTCAAAGGCCACAGCGGGCTACACACCACTCATTTGGGGGTCTTTAGAGGGTCGCCAGAACAGCGTCCAGATGCTTCTCGATAAGGGCGCAGATGTCAACGCAGAAGGCGGCGAGTATGGCAACGCTCTTCAGGCTGCATCATCTGAAGGCCACGACAAGATCGTCCAGATGCTTCTCGACAAGGGCGCAGATGTCAACGCACAACGCGGCGAGTATGGCAACGCTCTTTATATTGCATCAAAAAAAGGCCACGACAAGATCGTCCAGATGCTTCTCGATAAGGGCGCAGATGTTAACGCTCAAGGCGGGGACTATGGCAACGCTCTTCAGGCTGCATCAATTGGAGGCCACGACAAGATCGTCCAGATGCTTCTCAACAAGGGCGCAGATGTCAACGCAGAAGGCGGCTACTATGGCAACGCTCTTCAGGCTGCATCATTAGAAGGCCACGACAAGATCGTCCAGATGCTTCTCAACAAGGGCGCAGATGTCAACGCACAAGGCGGCTTCTATGGCAACGCTCTTCAGGCTGCATCATTTAGGGGCCACGACAACGTCGTCAAGATGCTTCTCAACAAGGGCGCAGATGTCAACGCACAAGGCGGCGAGTATGGCAACGCTCTTCAGGCTGCATCAATTGGAGGCCACGACAAGATCGTCAAGATGCTTCTCAACAAGGGCGCAGATGTCAACGCAGAAGGCGGCTACTATGGCAACGCTCTTCAGGCTGCATCATTAGAAGGCCACGACAAGATCGTCAAGATGCTTCTCAACAAGGGCGCAGATGTCAACGCACAAGGCGGCTTCTATGGCAACGCTCTTCAGGCTGCATCATTTAGGGGCCACGACAACGTCGTCAAGATGCTTCTCAACAAGGGCGCAGATGTCAACGCACAAGGCGGCTTCTATGGCAACGCTCTTCAGGCTGCATCATTTAGGGGCCACGACAACGTCGTCAAGATACTTCTCAACAAGGGCGCAGATGTCAACGCACAAGGCGGCTTCTATGGCAACGCTCTTCAGGCTGCATCATTTAGGGGCCACGACAACGTCGTCAAGATGCTTCTCAACAAGGGCGCAGATGTCAACGCACAAGGCGGCTTCTATGGCAACGCTCTTCAGGCTGCATCATTTAGAGGCGATGACAAAATCGTCCAGATGCTTCTCGATAAGGGCGCAGATGTTAACGCTCAAGGCGGGGACTATGGCAACGCTCTTCGGGCTGCATCATTAGAAGGCTACGACAAGATCGTCCAGATGCTTCTCAACAAGGGCGCAGATGTCAACGCACAAGGCGGCGAGTATGGCAACGCTCTTCAAGCTGCATCATGTGAAGGCGATGACAAGATCGTCCAGATGCTTCTCAACAAGGGCGCAGATGTCAACGCTCAAGGCGGCAGATATGGCAACGCTCTTCAGGCTGCATCATTTAGAGGCGATGACAACATCGTCCAGATGCTTCTCGATAAGGGCGCAGATGTTAACGCTCAAGGCGGAGAGTAGTAGCGGCCGTAGCGGCCGCCCACGGCCCCGGCCCCGTCGGGTTAGGGCCAGGCTTTTGGGGGGAAGGTTGGGAAGGAGGGAGGAGAGGCTTAGGGACGTAGGTAGTACGACAAACAAGAAGAGGGTTAGGTAGTTATATAAGTAGGTAGTTAGATGTTATGCCCGCCGCAACTTGTCACTGTGGGCGCGTAGCTATATAATGCAGAACAAGGGAAAATGATGCGGAGTCATCATTATCGAAGCTTTTGCTCTGTGCCACAGTTAGTTGCCTTATCCAGCTCGTAACATTAGATTTAATAGTAGGAATATGGTATCTACGGTAGTTCTATATTAAGTACCTACTATTACACTACGGAATGATGAAACCAGTGACTATATTATCTTGACGTTACCTAGGTATAAAAGCCTTTAGGTGTTTCCATCTGCCCCTAGGACAAAACAGAGATATGCCCCCAGGGGCAAAAGAAGATATGCCCCCAGGTGCAGAACAGAGATATGCCCCCAGGTGCAGAACAGAGATATGCCCCCAGGGGCAGAACAGAGATATGCATAGTTACCTTATTATGAGGAGTCTGTTTGCTACGCGCGCGTGCGTCCAGCCCACGGAAAGCTCCCTAAGGTAAAAACCTCATACTGAGGACTTAAGCTAAAACACATCGTTGAAATAAAAAGAGGACGTTAATAGATAATTACCTGAACGCGGTATATGTAGAGATTCAAGAAAAGAAGCCTTTACATCAATATAAATAAAGAAGCATAAAGAGGAGTTGTACCTAGAGCAGCAGTAGGCGTAACGGACGAGCGCGAACGGAGGATAGAGAAGAGTAAAAAGAACCTATAAAGGAAGATAAGAAGAAGAAGAAGAAGAGGAAGAAGGACGCGACCAGAACAATACGGTCGACAATAAGCTATTAATAGACCGAATAGGTAGCTAAAACGCGTTAAACTAAACAGGTATAGCATCGCAAAAAGCAATACCTTGCCTAACGCGTTTAGAAAGGATACACCGTATAGCCATAAGATACGTTATATTCTCCTTACCAGTAGCAGGCAAACCGACACCAATAAAAATAAGCATAAAAAAAAAAGTTAAAGGAGCTATTGCGACGCATAAGAATACTACTTAAAGTAAGGTAGATAGATGACGGAAGAGGGGGGATAAGAAGTTAGGTATATAGTGGTAAGGGGAGAGTGGTTATCAACATAGGGAGGCAGAGCAGGGGCGTGCGTAGGGCTACTAATAGAGCGAGGGAGACTACAGCGCAGCTCGCCGGCAGATATAGGGATTAGTAATTCCGCTTCCGCGTATGATACTTCAACTACACCCATGTTACAACCCAACATGCATGACCAAGAACAGGGCCTGCCCCGCAGGCTCGCGGCGGTTATAATACACCACATATGCAGGAGATAAGGGACACTAGGCACCCTCTCACGGAACGGAAGAACTATGGTACAAGTCACGTGGTGATAAGATAAGACATGAGCGACCATGGTGGGGCCATGAGCGCTCATGCCAAGTAATGAGCGCTCATGCCGAACAATGAGCGCTCATGCCGAACGATGAGCGCTCACCCGATCAGAGGAACTGATCATTGACAAGGGATACGTTCAGGACCAGGACTTGTATATAGGATGGACTCGAGCCGGACTCTAGGACAGACTTTCCATAGCTCTTCAGCAATTAACTTCGTATCAGGATTAACATCCGCTTTCAGCTACTACCTTGACAAGACTACGATTGATCACCGAAGCCTTACCCACCCTTACGATTGACAGACATAGCTTCCCTGAAGCTATCCCCGACTACGATTACTGTTACCAGTTCCGCAGCCTCAACTTCTGCAAACTACCCCTACGACTAGCTGGCCGTAACAACCCAGCCAGCAATCAAAGAGAGCAGCGTCAAAGGAGGCATATCGCAGCAGGCACACCACCACACTAGAGTAAGAGTAGATACGTAGGTAGAAAATGATTCACAGAATGTTGTTTTAGTAGTTATTAGGTTCTTATATTAATATAATAAAGTAAGGCTATATGATGAATAAAAGTGTATATTAGAATATAAAAGTAAGAGCAAAGTGAAGATAAAATAATGTTAGGCAAACATTTTTCTCCCACAACGAACTGCTTGCAACAACATACTAGAGCTTTCCTAACCTTTAGCAATTCAACTACAGCTAGCATATGCGCGCATATAAAAGGACTGTTGACGAGCTAGGCCTGGGAGGCAGTAATAATTTACACTACGGTGAAATATAGTATGTTGTATAATTGTAAACTAGTGTAGCCTGAAGCTGACTAGATGGGTCTTTCCCTACTAGATAAGCGCTTTATCTGTTTGATCTAGGTAATCGACTGGATGGAGGTGTTAAGGACAGGTAGAAGTGCCGAGACGGGCTCTAGCCAGACCAAGATAAGGTGAATGGCTATATTATAGCTCCTCCTAACATGCAAGCTCACACGATTAAGGTGAATCCTAACATACAGACAACGATGAATCCGACTCAGATTCATTGAAATGCCCATAGAAATAGAAATGGGTCCCTAAAGACAAGGGGTCAGATTCATTGAAACGACAGGGGGTCAGCTTCATTGAGGTTTTCTTATCTAAAATAGACGATATAGACATGCATCGAAAGCTGAGAATTAGGCGAGCTCAGAAATGATCTTACCTTTATTATAAACCCAGTATTCACCTCTATATGTATAGATTCGTGATTGACGGTTTGATAGGGTCAAGATGGCTCGTGCATCAGTGCACCAATCAACGCTAGAGCTATCATCACATAACCTTGCTATGCTCACTGAGGCAGCAGCCAATCATAGTATTTCTACCTAGCGTTTCCTTTGTGGTAAGCAGTTTAGTATAGTTAAACGAGATAAGGAATGCGCTGCAGCTACCGAATGAGGAGATAGCGCCCATGTCCAGTTTAATGCTGTGGTTAAGATAGTTGCCCGTCCAACAGCATCTTAACTCAACCACAGTCAACATCAATCCACCAATATGTAAGACTAACACCACTTATCTCGGTAGTAGCCCACAACCACCACGGCCCAAGACTATCGTAATTACGCTAGTAATGGAGCCGTTTATCTTTTATGAAGAGTATGCACTCGCTATTTGTAAAACATGTCAGTTTGCTGTGGTTAGTGACGAGTTAGCCACCCACCTACGGACACGCCACCGCCATATCCCACCGTCGACCCGTAGTAGCATCGTCAAGGCCATCTCTAGTATAATGGGCATACGTACGAACCAGGCCAGTCTTGCGCAGCTGCAGTATCCCGACCCATCAACAGCCCCCATCGACCATCTTGCCGACCCACGCACGGACGGTATCCGATGTCACCGATGCTCTTATGTTTATCGCCAAACTCAAAGGATCCAGGATCACTACCGAAGACATCACGGGTGGGTGAACGACTAGAAGAAGGGCGGTAACGTAAGGGCGAGATCTTATCAGGAACGTAGCATACCGTAGACGTCCGGTATACTATACCAGCAGTTCTTCTTATTACGGGCTAGGAGCCAATAGTTCGAGGTAGGGCGTGGCCAACCGCTAGACCAAGCGCCGGAGGCGGTCGCCGAGGAGGCAGCGTCACGGCAGGCCACCGAGCTACTCCGTCAACTACGGTAGAACCAAGCCGAGCAGGTCAAGGCGAGCCATGACGATCTCATCCGTGCTACCAACGACAAGCTCGAGCCGAACCCGTAGCTTCAGCGGGTAGGATAGGCAGAGCATCTAAGTGGACTACGCATCAGCCAGCTCTACGAAACCACCGGCCTAATCCAGGAGGCCGTAGAGGACATGCTCCATATGATGTGGACTTCGGTCAACGAGGTCTTGGAGTACGCCAGGGCTATATCTACGCCTAATAAGGTCGGGCACGCCGTATTATTCGAGGTCTAGCGGAAGGAAGTACATATTAAGCCCACGAGGCCGTTTAATAACCGTATTAAGGAGGATACTTAGGTATGGTATAAAGATGTCTAGAGGGTCTTGCTCTATATGTGGTTCCGGACGTAGGAGCTACCGGACGATAGGAGACCGCCGTACCGGCTCACCGAGAGGTAGTACGACGCGTAGGACAAGTTCGAATAATTAGCTAAGGCCGTGGTAGAAGGGGACTCCGATACTACGTCGGATACGCTCCGGCCGGTAGCACTCGAGATGCTCGTTAGCATGCTGGACCACTAGCTTAAGAGAGGGCAGTACGAGAACGCGATAGTGAGCGCGCTCGCTGTAATAGGCATCCGGGCCGACGGTGGCTGGATGGATATTACCGACTATACAACAAAGTATTTGGCGATCATTAAAGTAGCACGTATGTTAGTCGTTTATAAGGCATATACGTAGAGGCAATACGATGTCGCTCGTCAGGCCGCTACGACGGACGAGGGGGCGGCCGATGATGGCATAGAGAGTCTCTTTGTCTACGTCCGTCGCATGGTACAGAGGTTCATGACGCGTACGCCCGGGGCCCCCCAAGCCGAGCCAACACCGATGGATTGGATTCTCGAGACGCGGACGTATGGCATGCACATACAGTATAACACGCCGGCAGACGGCGTAATCGACTGGGTAGGCGACCGCATATCGTATCGGCGCGTACGGTTTACCATGGACCAGTTATCGGACATGCTCCACGGCGTCGTCGACGAGGCCAGGCTGCTATTAGCGCAGCTCACGATGGTCACAGGCGGGGACGAGCAGGGCGACGCAGTGTCGGACAGCAGCCAGGCGAGGAGCTGTCTAGACGAAGCGCTGCCGCGTATTCACTGGCCGTCGAT